>NC_091358.1:17211005-17368505 GCF_038502225.1 Cherax quadricarinatus | reverse complement strand
CCGTGTAGTCCCCTTTCTTGTAGTTTAGCTTCATTCGTCCTGGCCTTCCTGCTTCTCCCTCCACTTGTAGCTCTACTGTGTATGTGTGTGTGTGTCGTTCCGAATAGGCAGAACTTGCCATCTTGGCTTAAATAGCAACGCTCATCTTGCCATATAGGACAAGCGAACATTTGTGTATGCAATAATTTCTCCAAAATCATTCTTAACCTAACGAAAAATATATTTTTCACTGTGTTTGTTTAGTATTAAATTATTGTAAACAAATCTAAAATATATTTAGTTGGGTTAGGCTAAAATAAATTGTTCTTGTTATAATAAGATTATGTAAGTTTTCTAAGATTCTTTTGGTGCAAAATTAAATTTTTTTACATTAACATTAATGAAGAAAATATATCTTTAAACTTACAAGAATTTTTTTTAGAAATTACTTAATTTTAAATGAGTTCATGCTAAATGACCAGTTTTACATATTCTGTACGACATATATATATGCAACCAAGAACAAGTGGTTTTTAAGAAATAAACTGCGGCTAGCCGCCTCGTGGGAAGCACCAGCACGCAACTTACACTTGAAAAAAGTGTACTGAGAAAGCGCTGAGGTATTGTATGTGACTAGTTCTAGAGGTAAGTGGTATAAGGAGAGGCTAGTGGAATTTAACTGTGAAATTATAAGGAAGTCAGATATAAATTGTTTTGCAGATGAATGGTTCAGAGAACCGACAAGTTGATAAATTAGACACATGTGCAACACTTGGGTATCTTTATTGAGGAAACGTTTCGCCACAGTGGCTTCATCAGTCCAATACAAAGGAGAACGGTGAATAACAGAAGTAGTTTGAGGTACTCAGTCCCTCAGCCTTGAGTCGATGTGGTCAGTCCATCAAGATTGATGGACTGAACACATCAACTCCAGGCTGTCGTGCCGAATATGTAAAACTGGTCAATTAGCAAGAAATCACTTAAAATTAAGTATTTTTTGAAATTTTCTCATACGCGTTCAAAGATATATTTTTCTCATTAATGTTAATGTAAAAAATTTTAATTTTGCACCAAAAGCATCTTAGAAAAGTTACCAAACCTTATTATAAAAAAAACAATTTATTTTAGCTTAACCCAACAAAAAATATTTTAAATACGTTTACGATAATTAAGTACTAAAAAAACACAATCAAATATATTTTTTTAGTTAGGTTCAGAATGATTTTGACGAAATTATTGCATACACAAATTTTCACTTGTCCTATATGGCAAGATGAGCGTTGCTATTTAAGCCAAGATCGCAAGTTCTGCCTAATCGGCGATCTTGACTCAAATATCAACGTTCATCTTGCCATATAGGACAAGCGAAAATTTGTGTATGCAATAATTTCGTCAAAATCATTCTGAACCTAACGAAAAAAATATATTTCAGTGTGATTGTTTAGTATTAAATTACTGTAAACAAATCTAAAATATATTTAGTTGGGTTAGGCTAAAATAAATTGTTCTTGTTATAACAAGGTTAGGTAAGTTTTCTAAGTTTCTTTTGGCGCAAAATTAATTTTTTTTACATTAACATTAATGAAAAAAATATATCTTTAAACGTATAAGAGAAAATTTTAGAAAGGATTTAATTTTAAATGAGTTCTTGCTAACTGACCAGTTTTGCATATTCGGCACGACATTATATATATATATATATATATATATATATATATATATATATATATATATATATATATATATATATATATATATATATATATATTATTTTTTTATTATTAACACACTGGCCGATTCCCACCAAGGCAGGGTGGCCCGAAAAAGAAAAACTTTCACCATCATTCACTCAATCACTGTCTTGCCAGAAGGGTGCTTTACACTACAGTTTTTAAACTGCAATATTAACACCCCTCCTTCAGAGTGCAGGCACTGTACTTCCCATCTCCAGGACTCAAGTCCGGCCTGCCGGTTTCCCTGAATCCCTTCATAAATGTTACTTTGCTCACACTCCAACAGCACGTCAAGTATTAAAAACCATTTGTCTCCATTCACTCCTATCAAACAAGCTCACGCATGCCCGCTGGAAGTCCAAGCCCCTCGCACACAAAACCTCCTTTACACCCTCCCTCCAACCTTTCCTATGCCGACCCCGACCCCGCCTTCCTTCCACTACAGACTGATACACTCTTGAAGTCATTCTGTTTCTCTCCATTCTCTCTACATGTCCGAACCACCTCAACAACCCTTCCTCAGCCCTCTGGACAACAGTTTTGGCAATCCCGCACCTCCTCCTAACTTCCAAACTACGAATTCTCTGCATTATATTCACACCACACATTGCTCTCAGACATGACATCTCCACTGCCTCCAGCCTTCTCCTCGCTGCAGCATTCATCACCCATGCTTCACACCCATAAAAGAGCGTTGGTAAAACTATACTCTCATACATTCCCCTCTTTGCCTCCAAGGACAAAGTTCTTTGTCTCCACAGACTCCTAAGTGCACTGCTCACCCTTTTCCCCTCATCAGTTCTATGATTCACCTCATCTTTCATAGATCCATCCGCTGACACGTCCACTCCCAAATATCTGAATACATTCACCTCCTCCATACTCTCTCCCTCCAATCTGATAATTAATCTTTCATCACCTAATCTTTTTGTTATCCTCATAACCTTACTCTTTCCTGTATTCACTTTCAATTTTCTTCTTTTGCACACCCTACCAAATTCATCCACCAATCTCTGCAACTTCTCTTCAGAATCTCCCAAGAGCACAGTGTCATCAGCAAAGAGCAACTGTGGCAACTCCCACTTTATGTGTGATTCTTTATCTTTTAACTCCACACCTCTTGCCAAGACCCACGCATTTACTTCTCTTACAGCCCCAGCTATAAATATATTGAACAACCACGGTGACATCACACATCCTTGTCTGAGGCCTACTTTTACTGGGAAATAATCTCCCTCTTTCCTACATACTCTAACTTGAGCCTCACTATCCTCGTAAAAACTCTTCACTGCTTTCAGTAACCTACCTCCTATACCATACATCTGCAACATCTGCCACATTGATCCCCTATCCACCCTGTCATACGCCTTTTCCAAATCCATAAATGCCACAAAAACCTCTTTAGCCTTTTCTAAATACTGCTCACTTACATGTTTCACTGTAAACACCTGGTCCACACACCCCCATACCTTTCCTAAAGCTTCCTTGTTCATCTGCTATCCTATTCTCCGTCTTACTCTTAATTCTTTCAATAATAACTCTACCATACACTTTACCAGGTATACTCAACAGACTTATCCCCCTATAATTTTTGCACTCTCTTTTGTCCCCTTTGCCTTTATACAAAGGAACTATGCATGCTCTCTCCCAACCCCTAGGTACCTTACCCACTTCCATACATTTATTAAATAATTGCACCAACCACTCCAAAACTATATTCCCACCTGCTTTTAACATTTCTATCTTTATCCCATCAATCCCGGCTGCCTTACCCCATTTCATTTTACCTACTGCCTCACGAACTTCCCCCACACTCACAAGTGGCTCTTCCTCACTCCTACAAGATGTTATTCCTCCTTCCCCTATACACGAAATCACAGCTTCCTTATCTTCATCAGCATTCAACAATTCCTCAAAATATTCCTTCCATCTTCCCAATAAATACCTCTATCTCTCCATTTAATAACTCTCCACTCCTATTTTTATCTGACAAATCCATTTGTTCTCTAGGCTTCCTTAACTTGCTAATCTCACTCCAAAACTTTTTCTTATTTTCAACAAAATTTGTTGATAACATCTCACCCACTCTCTCATTTGCTCTCTTTTTACATTGCTTCACCACTCTTTTAACCTCTCTCTTTTTCTCCATATACTCTTCCCTCCTTGCTTCACTTCTAGTTTGTAAAAACTTCTCATATGCTAACTTTTTCTCCTTTACTACTCTCTTTGCATCATCATTCCACCAATCGCTCCTCTTCCCTCCCGCACCAACTTTCTTGTAACCACAAACTTCTGCTGAACACTCTAACACTACATTTTTAAACCTACCCATTCCTCTTCGACCCCATTGCCTATGCTCTCATTAGCCCATCAATCCTCCAATAGTTGTTTATATCTTACCCTAACTGCCTCCTCTTTTAGTTTATAAACCTTCACCTCCCTCTTACCTGATGCTTCCATTCTCCTTGTATCCCATCTACCTTTTACTCTCAGTGTTCGCATCGCTATTGGGCCGTGCGGACGTGCTGCGCAGTAGCTCCTGATTGAGTTGGCTTTTGCGCAGTGTTGACGTGTACTTGGCTCTGGGAAGACCTGTTTGCGCGCTCTCTAGAATTGAAGCAAGATGCCCTCCATCGAGCAACTTTACCAACAGCTTAAGGAAGAATTGAGGTTGGCGAATATGGAAATTCGGCGACTGACCGAGGAAAACAAAAAGATTCGGAGTAGTCCTCCTGTTTTGAGTCCTCAGGTCAAGAAGGGAAACTGGTCAGTGGCTGGACAGCAGGGAAAGAAGTTGACGATCAAGAAGACGAATGGAAAGGTAGAAACGATGAAGAAGAAAGAGACTGCCGTGGAAACTGTTGTGGAAACATCCAATACATTCTCAGTGCTACCCGACGAATGTGAGTCGACTACTGGGAACGTCACGACGAAAGACATTAAGGAAGGTACGAATATTGTTGTTGTTGGGGATAGCCAAGTTAGGTATATGGATAGGGCGTTCTGCTTGAAGGACAGGAGTAGGAGACAGAGAGTTTGCTTTCCTGGGGCTGGGATGGAGGATATTGTTAGCCGTCTGGATGACATCATGAGAGGTAATGGGAGCAATCCTATTATCTGTCTCAGTGCTGGAGGCAACGATGTTGGCAGACGTAGGAGTGAGGACCTGATTAGCAGGTATAGGTCAGCAATAGAAATAATTAGAAGTAAGGGTGGGAACCCTCTCATATGTGGTATTTTGCCAAGGAGGGGAGTTGGAAATGAATGGTTGTCCAGGGCAATTGGTGTCAATTGCTGGCTGGACAAATACTGTAAGGAAAATGCGGTAACATTCATTGACAACTGGGACCTCTTCTATGGCAGAAATGACATGCATGCTAGGGATGGGGTTCACTTATCTAGGTGTGGGGTGGGAGCACTGGCAACTGCAGTGGAGGGAGCAGTTAGGACTTTAAACTAGGAATAGTTAGTGGTATGGGTTTTGGCAGGAAAACAGTGAAGTCCCAGTGTAGTAATATTACGAGTTCTAGGGGAACTAGTTATAATAAGAACGAGATAGATATTGAAAAGCCAGGGACCTTGGGTGATAAGGACAGTAATAGGTTTAGTAGAAAAATAGAAATGAGCAGGAAGGGTAAAGAGAAAGGAGAGTCTTTCAATGTTTATTATGCTAATTGCCGTAGTGCTAGGAATAAGATGGACGAGTTGAGATTAGTTGCTAGTGTAGGTAACATTGATGTATTTGCCTTAACTGAGACGTGGTTTAATTCAAAAAGTCGGGACATGCCTGCGGAATATCATATTCAGGGTTTTAAATTGTTCCAAGAAGATAGAAGTATTGGGAGGGGGGGTGGGGTGGCATTGTATGTCCGAGATCGCTTGAACTGTTGCATAAAAACGGGTATTAAGTCTGAAGTAACACATACAGAGTCTGTTTGGATAGAATTTTCAGAGGGGCATGAAAAACTGATTTTAGGAGTGATATACCGTCCCCCAAACTTAGATAGGGACCAAGGGAAACTACTATGGGAGGAAATTGTTAAGGCCACAAGGCACGATAATGTAGTAATTCTAGGAGACTTTAACTTTAGTCATGTTGATTGGAATTTCTTGACTGGGAATTTAGAATCATACGACTTCTTAGAAGTATTTCAGGATTGTTTTTTGAAGCAGTTTGTGACAGAACCTACAAGGGGAAATAACCTGCTTGACTTAGTTATGGCAAACAATGAATCCCTTGTTAATAATTTAGAAATTTCAGAGGAACTGGGTGCTAGCGACCACAAATCAATTACATTTAGCATTGAATGGAAGTACGATAGTAGCGATAACTCAGTAACAGTCCCAGATTTTCGCTTAGCAGATTACGATGGGCTTAGAGAACACTTGTCATCTGTTGACTGGGGTAACGAAGAGAGCTATCAATATGACAGTTTTCTGAACACTATACATGCTGCTCAAAGAGCGTTTATCCCATATAAACAAATTAGATCAAATAGAAATGACCCAAAATGGATGAATAATAGGCTCAAATATCTACCTGGGCATAAGAAAGGAATTTATAGGCGTATCAAAAGAGGTGAGGGTCATCTTATGAATCAGTATATTGACATTAAGAGGGACATTAAAAAGGGGATAAGAAAAGCTAAAAGGGACTATGAAATTAAAGTTGCTAGGGATTCTAAAACTAACCCAAAAAGTTTTTTCCAGGTCTATAGAACAAAAGTTTGAGATAAGATAGGTCCCCTTAAAAATAACTATGGGCACCTTACTGACAAAGAGAATGAAATGTGCTTGATTTTAAATAATTATTTTCTCTCAGTTTTTACACAGGAAGACACTAACAATATTCCAGTAATTAATTTTTACAGTGGGCTAGAAGAAGATAAATTATGTAACATCACAGTCACTAGTGAGATGGTTGTGAAGCAGATAGACAGACTGAAGCAAAATAAGTCGCCGGGTCCTGATGAGGTTTTTTCAAGGGTTCTTAAGGAATGCAAAATGGAACTCTGTGAACCATTAACTAATATTTTTAATTTATCTCTTCAAACAGGTGTAGTGTCTGATATGTGGAAGATGGCTAATGTAACTCCTATTTTTAAAACAGGGGACAAGTCGTTACCGTCAAATTACCGCCCAATAAGCCTGACCTCAATTGTAGGCAAATTACTAGAGTCAATTATAGCTGAGATTATAAGAAGCCATCTCGATAAGCATAGCTTGATTAATGATACTCAGCATGGATTCACAAGAGGCCGGTCTTGTCTAACTAATTTATTAACTTTCTTCAGTAAAGCTTTTGAGGCTGTTGACCACAATAAAGAATTTGATATTATTTACTTAGATTTTAGTAAGGCTTTTGATAGAGTTCCGCACCATAGACTGTTAAAGAAAGTGGCAGCTCATGGCATTGGGGGAAAAGTGCTCTCGTGGATCGAGTCATGGCTCACTGACAGGAAGCAGAGTGTCCATAAATGGGGTTAAATCCGAGTGGGGATCTGTAACAAGTGGCGTTCCACAGGGATCAGTCTTGGGCCCGTTGTTGTTTATAATATATATCAATGATCTTGATGAGGGAATTACTAGTGATATGAGCAAATTCGCCGATGACACAAAGATAGGTAGGATAATTGATTCAAACGTAGATGTTATGGAACTTCAGGAGGATTTAAACAAACTCTATTCTTGGTCAGAAAAGTGGCAGATGCAGTTCAATGTAGATAAATGCAAGGTTCTGATGCTTGGGAGTGCCCATAGCCCTAGTACTTATAAGTTAAATGATGTAGAACTTAGCCATACAGATTGCGAAAAGGACTTGGGGGTTATGGTGAGCAGCAACCTTAAACCAAGACAGCAATGCCTAAGCGTACGTAATAAGGCAAATAGATTACTGGGATTTATATCAAGAAGTGTAAGCAACAGAAGTCCAGAGGTCATACTGCAGCTTTATACATCATTAGTAAGGCCTCACCTAGATTATGCAGCTCAGTTCTGGTCTCCGTATTACAAAATGGACATAAATTCGTTAGAAAACATTCAGCGTAGGATGACTAAATTAATACATAGCATTAGAAATCTTCCTTATGAAGAAAGATTGAAGACTCTTAAGTTACATTCACTTGTTAGACGAAGAATGAGGGGAGACCTGATCGAAGTGTATAAGTGGAAGATAGGTATTAATAAAGGGGATATTAATAAGGTCTTGAGGATGTCTCTCCAAGAGAGAACCCGCAGTAATGGATTTAAATTAGATAAGTTTAGATTTAGAAAGGACATAGGAAAGTATTGGTTTGGAAATAGGGTAGTTGATGAGTGGAACAGTCTACCTAGTTGGGTTATTGAGGCTGGGACTTTGGGTAGTTTCAAATCTAGGTTGGATAAGTACATGAGTGGGAGGGGTTGGATTTGAGTGGTTTTTCACATCAGAGCTTATTTCTTGGGTGGCAATGAAAATTGGGTTAGGCAAATGTTTTGTTAGTGGGATGAATTGTAAAGGACTTGCCTAGTATGGGCCAGCAGGCCTCCTGCAGTGTTCCTCCTTTCTTATGTTCTTATGTTCTTATGTAGCTACAACTAATAAGTGATCTGATATATCTGTGGCCCCTCTATAAACATGTACGTCCTGAAGTCTACTCAACAGTCTTTTATCTACCAATACATAATCCAACAAACAACTGTCATTTCGCCCTACATCATATCTTGTATAATTATTTATCCTCTTTTTCTTAAAATATGTATTACCTATAAACCCCTTTCTATACAAAGTTCAATCAAAGGGCCCCCATTATCATTTACACCTGGCACCCCAAACTTACCTACCACACACACACACACACACATATATATATATATATATATATATATATATATATATATATATATATATATATATATATATATATGTCGTGCCGAATAGGCACAACTTGCGATTTTGGCTTAAATAGCAACGCTCATCTTGCCATATAGGACAAGAGAAAAATTGTGTATGCAATAATTTCTCCAAAATCATCGATTATTTGTCCAGTGTATTATTAAATTCTTCCCAAATTCTATTAATTATAAATGGATCTAATTTATATAAACCAAAGGAAATATTCATATTATAGTCAAAACTGCTTTTTATGAAACAAGATTCAGTTATATTCCTGTCGACCATGGACTTGCTTGATACTACTTTCTCAACTTTTTGAAAATCAATTGGATGGTTAAAATCTCTTACATGAATAAATAGAGCATTGGAATCTTGTCCAGTTCTAATGCTATATTTATGTTGTTTTAATCTTAGTTCGAGATTTTTACCAGTTTGACCGTAATAAACTTTATCGCAAATTTTACAAGGAATCTTATAGACACATCCATCAGCATTTTGGGGGGAATTCTTTATCAAAAGTTTTTTTACTGTATCAAGATTTTTGAATACAACTTTAATATTAAAAGTCTTAAGAAGAGAAGGCATATCAACCAAGTTTTCATGGTAAGGGAGAACCAACATATTTTTATTTGAATAAGGCTGGTTGTCCCTTTTTGGATTGTAAAAAGTATTTCTAGCAACTTTAAAAGATTTATCAATTACATTTCTTGGGTATTTTAAATCATTACCTATTTCATAAATTTTGGATATTTCCTCATCTATGAACTCAGGACTACAAATTCGTAAAGCTCTCAAAAACATTGATGAGAAAACAGACAGTTTGACTCTATCTTGATGCGAGGAATAATAGTGGACATAGGAACAGTTATTTGTAGGTTTTCTGTAAATTTTAAATTTGAATTCATTATTACCCTTAATAATTAAAACATCTAGAAAAGGCAATGAGTTATTTTCTTCAAACTCAACAGTAAAGTTTATAGAATCGACTTAATTTCTTAAAAAATTGTTTAAATGAACAAGTTCTGCCCAAGTCTCTTTTACCCAATAGACTCCTTGACATGAGAGATCGTCCTTTTGATGATTTTATGAGAATTATTCTTCAGAAACATATTGAAATAACTAAAATACAGGAGAAGGAAGCATTCAAAATATTGAGAAACAAAAAATACTCTTTTAATCAGGCCGTTCCATCAGAATGGAAACACAGTATGTTGGATCATTGCTACAATAAACTCAGAAGAATTTGTAATGAACTCAAGAGCAAACTACAAAGAAAATAAGACATTTTAATTGAAAATAGTGATTGGACAAAGCATGCTAATAACAATTTTGTAATTAACTTATCAGATGAAATTTTAGACAAACATTCAACTGCTGCTCTAGGTTTTGGCTTAAGTTTTGCAACTTCAAAAAAACTTAATAATGTTGAAATTGCAAAAGCCTTTTGTAACTTTGAAAAATTTTCTGATTTATCCTCTGATGAAATTAATATTAGTAAAGGAATGGTATATAGCTCTATGTTAAAACCAAACATTCCCAATTGCCCTCAAAGATTCTTTAAGTCTTATGATACACTTAATAACAATAAAAATTTGCGCCTTACTAAAGCAGACAAAATAAATGCAATAGTAATTATGAAAGAAAATGATTACCAAGAAAAAATGAATAATCTCTTAGATGATACTGAAACCTATTCTAAACTTAGGAAAAATCCCCTAGAAACCGTTAACAGCAATTTCAATAAAACAATAAAACTTCTACTGAAAGGCAAAGATGAATTAGTCAAACAATTTACTTCCACTAATCCATCTTTGCCTTACATGTATGGACTAATAAAAACACACAAACCAGGGAATCCAGTCAGACCAATTATTAGCTCCATAGGGTCAGTTTCATATAAATTATCCAAATGGCTTGTTGATATTTTGAGCCCTATTGTTGGCAAAATTTCTAACTTTAATATTAAAAACAACATAGACTTGGTTGATAAATTAAGCTCCTTGACTGATTTAAATGATTTTAACATGGTTAGTTTTGATGTTACTTCCTTGTTTACGAAAGTTCCTGTTGATGATTTATTAAGTTTCTTATCTGAAGAACTCGTTAACTATGATTTACCATTGCCAGTTTCTACTATCATTAAACTTATTAAACTTTGCATTGTTGATGCAAAATTTGTATTTAATGATAAGTTTTACACTCAGAAGTTTGGTATGGCAATGGGAAATCCTCTTTCACCTGTTCTTAGTAACCTATACATGGAATTTTTTGAAACAAGGTTACTTAACACAATCCTCCCTAATAGAGCTAAATGGTTCAGATATGTTGATGATATTTTGTGTCTTATGCCCAAAAATGTAGATATACACCATTTCCTAGGAAAATTAAATAGCTTAGCCCATTCTATAAACTTTACTGTTGAGTTTGAAGAAAATAACTCATTGCCTTTTCTAGATGTTTTAATTATTAAGGGTAATAATGAATTCAAATTTAAAATTTACAGAAAACCTACAAATAACTGTTCCTATGTCCACTATTATTCCTCGCATCAAGATAGAGTCAAACTGTCTGTTTTCTCATCAATGTTTTTGAGAGCTTTACGAATTTGTAGTCCTGAGTTCATAGATGAGGAAATATCCAAAATTTATGAAATAGGTAATGATTTAAAATACCCAAGAAATGTAATTGATAAATCTTTTAAAGTTGCTAGAAATACTTTTTACAATCCAAAAAGGGACAACCAGCCTTATTCAAATAAAAATATGTTGGTTCTCCCTTACCATGAAAACTTGGTTGATATGCCTTCTCTTCTTAAGACTTTTAATATTAAAGTTGTATTCAAAAATCTTGATACAGTAAAAAAAACTTTTGATAAAGAATTCCCCCCAAAATGCTGATGGATGTGTCTATAAGATTCCTTGTAAAATTTGCGATAAAGTTTATTACGGTCAAACTGGTAAAAATCTCGAACTAAGATTAAAACAACATAAATATAGCATTAGAACTGGACAAGATTCCAATGCTCTATTTATTCATGTAAGAGATTTTAACCATCCAATTGATTTTCAAAAAGTTGAGAAAGTAGTATCAAGCAAGTCCATGGTCGACAGGAATATAATTGAATCTTGTTTCATAAAAAGCAGTTTTGACTATAATATGAATATTTCCTTTGGTTTATATAAATTAGATCCATTTATAATTAATAGAATTTGGGAAGAATTTAATAATACACTGGACAAATAATCGTTAAAATTTCTTATTTCTTGGGTAGAATAGTTTGTGGGGTGAGTTGTGCCAAGGACCTATCCGGCCAGACCCCTTATATAGCTTCCTTGGATGCTTTACTTTCATAGTTCCTTGATAATGTGAGTAGTCACGAAAGCGCTTGGAATTTCTCTATTCTTTCAGAGTGGTTGTTTTGCATATTCTGAAATCACCTGTTTAC
This sequence comes from Cherax quadricarinatus, assembly GCF_038502225.1. NCBI lineage: Eukaryota > Metazoa > Arthropoda > Malacostraca > Decapoda > Parastacidae > Cherax > Cherax quadricarinatus. The sequence continues at coordinate 17,356,474 of NC_091358.1, read as the reverse complement.
TGTGATCTTATTGCATATATATATATATATATATATATATATATATATATATATATATATATATATATATATATATATATATATATGGAGGTACAATGTCTAGAACTTTACTAGTGACCCTCATCCTCAGAGAAGACAATAAACGTACTTCAGGGAAAACTCAAGGTTCTCCCCGGAGCTGTTTGAATATTTTCTTCTCCTACCACCCCCTATAATTTATATATGTACTTTATTAATAAACATGATACATTAATATATATGTAATATATATATATATATATATATATATATATATATATATATATATATATATATATATATATATATATATATATATATATATGTGTAATATAGGGAGGTACCACCTCTAGAACTGTCCTGGGGACCCTCATTCTCAGAGAAAAGAAATAACTTGCTTCAGGGAAAACTTAAGGTTCTCCCTGAAGCTGTTTGAGAATTTTCTCCTACCACCCCCTATATTTCACGTATGTTTTATTTAAAGACAAAATACTTTGGCCAAACATTCACAAAAATGCAACGGAAAGTAAAATAACATACGTAACTCAGAGCTACATCTCGAATACTTCGTCCAGCTCCCCGGCGGTGGGCCGCGTGCCCAGAATGCTGCAGGCATTTCCTCTTTGGATCGCAACACTGAGTCTCTGAAAGAGGAAGCTGGTCGCCCTGTGGTCCTTGGTTTCTATGATGAGCTTTTCACCCAACTCTTTAAGGAACTTTAGAGCACACTTGCCCCATGCTCCAAGGGTCTCCGACCCTATTGGAATGAAGTTATAGCAAGGGGGAAGGTCTTCATATTTTCGGATTTTCTGGGTCTCCCTGTGGCTGGCAGCTCCACCCCCTTCCACTACGGAGTATGGCAAGTAGGTGTCTGCCAATGTGGCGACACAGGTGTAGTCCCAGGCAATCTGCTTTCCATCCTTCCAAGGTAGCATAGTGGCTCCATCAGGACGCTTTTGACTTCCATCAGACCTCTGTACTTGGGGTTCCCGTAGAGCTGGGCAACGGGCTGTGGCGAGGCTTCTCTTTATGATGTCACTGACCTCCTCATGTCTGGTCATATATATATATATATATATATATATATATATATATATATATATAATATAGATATATATATATACCTGGAGTTTACCTGGAGAGAGTTCCGGGGGTCAACGTCCCCGCAGCCCGGTCTGTGACCAGGCCTCCTGGTGGATCAGAGCCTGATCAACCAGGCTGTTGCTGCTGGCTGCACGCAAACCAACGTACGAGCCACAGCCCGGTTGGTCAGGAACCGACTTCAGGTGCTTGTCCAGTGCCAGCTTGAAGACTGCCAGGGGTCTGTTGGTAATCCCCCTTATGTATGCTGGGAGGCAGTTGAATAGTTTCGGGCCCCTGACACTTATTGTATGGTCTCTTAACGTGCTAGTGACACCCCTGCTTTTCATTGGGGGGATGTTGCATCGTCTGCCAAGTCTTTTGCTTTCGTAGTGAGTGATTTTCGTGTGCAAGTTCGGTACTAGTCCCTCTAGGATTTTCCAGGTGTATATAATCATGTATCTCTCCCGCCTGTGTTCCAGGGAATACAGGTTTAGGAACCTCAAGCGCTCCCAGTAATTGAGGTGTTTTATCTCCGTTATGCGCGCCGTGAAGGTTCTCTGTACATTTTCTAGGTCAGCAATTTCACCTGCCTTGAAAGGTGCTGTTAGTGTGCAGCAATATTCCAGCCTAGATAGAACAAGTGACATGAGTGTCATCATGGGCTTGGCCTCCCTAGTTTTGAAGGTTCTCATTATCCATCCTGTCATTTTTCTAGCAGATGCGATTGATACAATGTTATGGTCCTTGAAGGTGAGATCCTCCGACATGATCACTCCCAGGTCTTTGACGTTGGTGTTTCGCTCTGTTTTGTGGCCAGAATTTGTTTTGTACTCTGATGAAGATTTAATTTCCTCGTGTTTACCATATCTGAGTAATTGAAATTTTTCATCGTTGAACTTCATATTGTTTTCTGCAGCCCACTGAAAGATTTGGTTGATGTCCGCCTGGAGCCTTGCAGTGTCTGCAATGGAAGACACTGTCATGCAGATTCGGGTGTCATCTGCAAAGGAAGACACGGTGCTGTGGCTGACATCCTTGTCTATGTCGGATATGAGGATGAGAAACAAGATGGGAGCGAGTACTGTGCCTTGTGGAACAGAGCTTTTCACCGTAGCTGCCTCGGACTTTACTCTGTTGACGACTACTCTCTGTGTTCTGTTAGTGAGAAAATTATAGATCCATCGACCGACTTTTCCTGTTATTCCTTTAGCACGCATTTTGTGCGCTATTACGCCATGGTCACACTTGTCGAAGGCTTTTGCAAAGTCTGTATATATTACATCTGCATTCTTTTTGTCTTCTAGTGCATCTAGGACCTTGTCGTAGTGATTCAATAGTTGAGACAGACAGGAGCGACCTGTTCTAAACCCATGTTGCCCTGGGTTGTGTAACTGATGGGTTTCTAGATGGGTGGTTATCTTGCTTCTTAGGACTCTTTCAAAGATTTTTATGATATGGGATGTTAGTGCTATTGGTCTGTAGTTCTTTGCTGTTGCTTTACTGCCCCCTTTGTGGAGTGGGGCTATGTCTGTTGTTTTTAGTAACTGTGGGACGACCCCCGTGTCCATGCTCCCTCTCCATAAGATGGAAAAGGCTCGTGATAGGGGCTTCTTGCAGTTCTTGATGAACACGGAGTTCCATGAGTCTGGTCCTGGGGCAGAGTGCATGGGCATGTCATTTATCGCCTGTTCGAAGTCATTTGGCGTCAGGATAACATCAGATAGGCTTGTGTTAATCAAATTTTGTGGCTCTCTCATAAAAAATTCATTTTGATCTTCGACTCTCAGTCTGGTTAGCGGCTTGCTAAAAACTGAGTCATTTTGGGACTTGAGTAGCTCACTCATTTCCTTGCTGTCATCTGTGTAGGACCCATCTTGTTTAAGTAGGGGCCCAATACTGGACGTTGTTCTCGACTTTGATTTGGCATAGGAGAAGAAATACTTTGGGTTTCTTTCGATTTCATTTATGGCTTTTAGTTCTTCCCGCGATTCCTGACTCCTATAAGATTCCTTTAGCTTAAGTTCGATGCTTGCTATTTCTCTGATCAGTGTCTCCCTACGCATTTCAGATATATTGACCTCTTTTAGCCGCTCTGTTATTCTTTTCCGTCGCCTGTAAAGGGAGCGCCTGTCTCTTTCTATTTTACATCTACTCCTCCTTTTTCTTAGAGGAATAAGCCTTGTGCATATATATACATGTATATATATATATTATATATATATATATATATATATTGGTAACTCTTATTATCTTTACAAACATAAAAGCTTATCTCTAACTTATCGAAACAAATCCCAGAAATAAAATATCCCAGTCTTTGGAAAACTGGCTTCCGGCTAATCTGTGTTTGCTACAACTTACTGCTGTAAATCTCTTCTCCGTAAAGATAATTATCAGGTCAAAACATCGTGCTATACTTTCTAACAGCCACCTCAGTGAACTCCTTAGAGCAGCTTTCAGATCCTGCCAGCCGGATTTTAAACTATTAACTGCAAAAATGAAGACAGAAAATCTTCAATGAGCAGAGATTAAACATATTCTGCTTTGGTGAGTAGGACTACAATACATGTATTTTTTATTAATTATAAATACAATTTTAACATAATATTTTCTGTGGCTCTTGAAAATTCAACAATGTCTTATATGCAGCTCTTCTTATCGAAGAACTTGTCCACCCGTGACATATATACTCCGTGTCTCTGTATTGTTTGTAACGGCTTGACAAAGCTGCTGGAGAGCGAAACGTTGCCACAATAAAATGTCGTATTAGTTGAACATGTGTTGGTAATTGTACCAACATTATCACAACTCTAATAAAGATTAGCAAATTTGTTAAGCAGAAACACCCGGTAGTGAAACTGCTGAGACTCATTAATCAAATTAAGCTCATTAAGGTGGCTTCGTATTATATCGACTATAATTTATTCTAACAATTTGCCTACTATTCACGTCAGGCTTATTAAGCGGTAATTTGATGGAATTAATTTATCCCCCGATTTAAAGACAGGAATTACATTAGCCATCTTCCACATCTCCGGCACAACACCTAATTGGAATAGTGCATTGAGCAGGCTGTCAACGGCTGACTAAATCCACACTAGCACTCTTGTTGTACCCTTCAAAACAGTTCGTTGGTGCTAGAGTTCGTCACTGCCACGCTAGCGAGAGATACGTCTGTAAAAACTTGCATTTGTGGTCACAGTGGTGCCTATGCTAACCTTCCTATGGTGTATAAATATACCTAGTTGGATGAATCTTATTGTAGCTACCTGGGCCAGTGGCTACCGCGTCGGTCTGGAGTTTTTTGACTCTCTGATCGCGGGTTCTAACCCCGTACGTGGGATGGCTTGATTGCACTCATGTCATTACGATTTCGTGAGACCCCCAATGGAAATAAGTCACTCTGACTTTTTTGGGTTATCCTATGTTCTCTACACATATGCTGCTATGTATGATAATTCTATGTAACTGTATATGTGTATACCTGAATAAACTTACTTACTTACTTAGTTTAACTACCTATTTTGTAACCATGTACCTCATTACTGCAATATTACTGACTTTTGTCTCTTTAGGTTTTGAATTATTGTAAATTACTGAAATACCATTTTCGTCTTTTTGTGTAAATACCGACAAGAAATAGCTATTAAAAGGGGTACATTTCCTGCTTTTAGTCTCTTGTCCATCCATTTGAGATCGTTTTTATTTTTATCTGTCCTAATATATATGTCGTGCCGAATAGGTAAAACTTGCGATTTTGGCTTAAGTAGCAACGCTCTTGCCGAATAAGGCAAGCGAAAATTTGTGTATGCAATAATTTCTTAAAAATCATTCTGAACCTAACCAAAAAAATATACTACACTGTGTTCGTTCATTACTGAATTATTGTAAACTTATCTAAAATATATTTAGTTGGATTAGGTTAAATTAAATAGCGCTTGTTATAATAAGGTAAGGTATGTTTTCTAAGGTTCTTTCGGTACAAAATTACTAATTTTTACATTAACATACATGAAAAAATATATCTTTAAACTTAAAAGAAAATTTTTAGAAAGAGCTTAATTTTAAAAGAGTTCGTGCTAATTGACTAATTTTACCTATATATATATATATATATATATATATATATATATATATATATATATATATATATATATATATATATATATATATATATATATATATATATATATATATATGTATATATATATATATATATATATATATATATATATATATATATATATATATATATATATATATATATATATATATATTCTTTAGGCATATTCACCATTATTATGAAAAAGTCATAATCGCAGATACCTTCTGCATAACAAGAATTGGGGATTTTATTGCATTATCCTTATTCTCGTGCTCTCAGGTAATATGAATCGTAGTAAATTTGTGATTGCTTGCGTCAAGCAATTCAGTGAATTCTAGATTATTTACGAGGATTTTCTTAATTGACAAAGCCAGGTCGAGCAGATTACTTCTGGTATGATCTGTTACAACTGCTTCATCCATCAAGGGGCGTTCCTTAATGCTGGTGAGGGGCTCTTGATCTTTGAAATTATATTTGTGCTCCAGTTGCCAAGATCAAAAGCCTTTCATGCCCCCTTCTCTACAGGCGCCGTATAATTAACCTACGGCTTTAGCGCTCCCCATGATAATATTAATAAGCTGTTTCAAAAGACAGTCCTTAACTACTTTTAAATTATGTCGGTCGAAGAGGTTCAATTACTTTGACTAAAATTAAAATCCTTTAGTATTACATTACTATATCTGGAAGTCCTAACAATTTCGTCGCAGAGAAGTCTCCTTCTGTCGTTCTCTAAGTTACGGGGTTGGTATGTTACACCTAAAATAATTTTTTCCATGTCCATTTCGAAATTCTACAGAGACAGATTCTGTGTCTAATCCATTGAGTTTTATACCTGTTTTTATGAGTTAATTTTTTTCACAGATATATAGTGCTGCCCCAACCCACTTCCAGTTATTTCTCTCTGCATTGAACAATATACAGTGGAACTTCTGGTCACGACCATAATTTGTTCCAGAATTCTGGTCGCGACCCGATTTGATCGTGACCCAAACCTAATTTCCCCCGTGGATTGTATGTAAATACGATTAATCTGTTCCAGACCCCTACGAACTGTAAGTAATTATTGTGTTTTTAAGATTTTTAAGCACAAAATTAGTTAATTATACCATAGAATGCACAGTGTAATAGTAAACTAAATGTAAAAAACCTTGAATAACTGAGAAAACCTGCGAACTGTTCTCTGTAAGCAGTTTGTATATAAGAGTTTTAAGAGACGTCTAATTGCTGAGAAGTGAAATCCGTTATTTGTCATCCGACTTCTTTCATTTTTGGTGTACGTTAAGAAGAATCTTTCCATTATATATTGCCCAAGTTTCAATAAGATAGCCCAAAAATCAACTGAGAAAAAAAATATTTACCAAAAATCATACATGGCAATCCCTAGCTGGGTACTGGCATTGCGAGAAGCTGTTTGTGCACTACCTGCTGATAAAATATTGCTAATCTGAATTTATCACGGTCATAATTACTGTAATTTATTAATAACTTCCGAGATAATCGATGAAAACGATCGCACACCGAAAAAAAATCGAGAAAATCAGTCACTGTGAGGGAAAAGTTCAACAGATAGGAGTAGCGAGCAAGTATATGGTAACAATAGTTTGATTGCCAGCTACTTGTTAAGGTAGGGGAAGTCTAGCTCCCGCTATCCCCCTTTTTCTCTCCCCCCCCCCCCCCGGAAAGGTGACGTGTGGGACTCCGGTCAAACAGTAATCACTCGACTCACAGCTCCCAGCACTACTGTAAGTACACGCCTGCTCATATTTTAGTGGACTTATTGGTTGAAAGGTTCACTTTTGACCAATAATAAGTTGTCATTTCAGCCTTGATATCTCTTAAAGATTTTAATAATCACCACGTCTTTTAGGTATTGTACTTATCATGGAGAGTGATTTCTTAAGCAGTGGGTAACCTGTCTCTTTTCAGCTTAGAATGACAGAGTGGGTCACCTGCCAACCAACGAGAAGAATTGAAGGAGACGGACTAACGTCCAGAGACGTCACCTGTTGAATCTATCTACCTGTTCACATGTATACCACCGCAGGACATAACCCCTCATCTGTGCATTGGTAAAGAACCTGCGTTCCTGTCAACTGGACTGATTATTCACGGTTATAGACTCTGTGAAGAATGAGCCGTTGGGTTGTCACAAACACCTGTGACCCCCCCCCACATCATCAGTAACGGCTACACTTGCTACAAGACGGTATCAAACTCCACCAGACACCCCAGTATCACTATATATATATTAGCGTTGAATTCAAATGTCATTTTTTTCATTTCATTTTTCATTTTTCTTTCAATTAGGATACACATTCATGTTTTATTGTTTTATATTTTCCATTTCTAAATAATAAAGTGTTTATCATTGTCTGTTATTATTTCTTTTTCTATTCATTAATTTTCCTGAGGAGGAGCCAGCCTTGGTAATACTGTCTGAAGTTGTTACAGGGCTGAGTAAGCCTTCACAAGTGGCGACCTTGCCAGGATTCACTCGACTGAATCAAGATTCAACTCTGTCTCGAATCTACTATTGGAACTTCAACGCCGCATACCACAGACGGTTACCTCCAGCCATGAGTAATCATTCTCTATGGTAGGACCACAGTACAGGTATTTAAAAGATTTGGTGATTGTTATAGTCTCAATTTATTGTAAGTCAAGTCAAGGCAGGATATAATAGTTAATTCTGCCACCTTTTGTGAGCTTGAAACACTTTGGAGGATTAGACTCTAGGGACCCGAGATTTTCCAGTGACAATTTGTTTCATTGAGCTCTTTATTATATCAAGGGAACCGTCGTAGGATACTCTTGATTTGTTGGTGAGAAGATTGGATGGTTAAGGGACCCCATTCTACTTACTGTTTGCTCGGAGCCGGCATAGAACCCTTCGTTTTCATTAATTGTTTAATTGAAGCAGGGATCGAGCCCTCTGGTTTATTTAGTTTGAGCGGAGCAGCAATTGAACCCTCTGTTTTCTTTGATACCCGTTTCATTTTCCCCTGATAGTTTAAGTTATTCTTGCAAGTATGGAGGAATACCAGTTTTGGATGAATGCTGAAAGTAAGTTAGGAATAACAGGGAAAAATTTAGAATCTTTCATTAGTGCTAAGATCCAGGAAAGACTTGAAAGAGAGAGAATTGAGAGAGAAGAGAGACAGAAAGGGAAAGAGAAGAGGAAAAGGAGAGAGAGAAAATCGAGAGAGAAGAGAAAAAGGAGAAAGAGAACCTTGAAAGACAGGAGAAAAAGGAGAGAGAGAGAACTGAAAGATAAAACCAAGATAGACAGAAAGAGAGAGAGAGAAGACAAAGGAGCGTGATAGACTTGATCGTGAGGAGAGAGCTAGAGAACGTGAGGAACAAATTAAATTAAGAGAACTTGAGGAAAGAGCAAAGGATAGAGAAGTTGAGGAAAAAGCTAGAGAACGTGAGGAAAAAGAGAGAGGGAAAAAGATTGCGAGCTTGAAAAAGCTCGCCTTGAATTAGAGAATAAAAAGTTAACTTTTACACAACAACAATTAGAGTTAGGAGTAATTGAACATTATGCAGCTAGGGCACATATTCCAACACCTAATTTACCTCCCTTCACAGGTTTGAAAATACCGCTACCCTCTGTGAATGGCCTGCTGACACCTGGGCTACCAGGTTAGGAATGTTATTTTCTGGTGCAGCTTTGAATATCTATGCAACATTGTTGCAGGATATATGTAATTATAACCTACTGAAGAAGGCAATCCTTAAACCATATCAAAAAACCACTAATTCTTACAGGAAAGATTTCAGGTATGCCACCTTACAGCCTGGCCAAAACTTTCAGCAGTTACAGGTAACACTCTTTCGTTTGTTCGACTTTTGGATAGAGAGTTCAGGAATTTATCACAGTTATGAATCTCTTAGAGACTTCATGGTTGCTGACCAGTTCCTGACAGCTCTTCCCCATCAGATACGAACATTCATTAGAGAACGTAACCTGATTAAAGCTGAGGAAGTTGCTGAGGCTGCTGACCTGTATGCTGAGGCTCACAATTCCTATAAAGACCTAAAGGGATCGAACCCTAAGGGCAAGGGTTCATCAGACCTTAAGAAATCAAAGCCTCTAGTGGAAAGTAAAATGACTTCTTTTATTCCTGTTTGTCATTTGTGTGGTGTTAAGGGACATAAACGTCCAGATTGTCCTTCTAAGAAGGTCCAAAAAGTTGGAAGATGTTTTAAAGACTGTAATGACCAAGCACCCTTCTGTTCAGGAACAGTTAATGGACTTAATGTATCTACCATTTTTCGAGACACTGGATGCACATGTATAGTCATTTCTGATAAGCTGTTCCCTAACCTTAAAGAAACTCATTTCTCTGCTATACTTTCAGACTACTTGGGCCGTACGGACACTTTTCCTACCATCCGTTGTTACATTAGGTCTAAATGGTTCACAGGTTGGTCTGAAGCCGTACTAGCTCCCATCACTTCTTGCTCCGTACTAACAGGTAATGTAAAAGGTGCCATTCTTCCTTCTGAGGTTGACCTTTCATCACCAAAGATGGACATAAGCTTTTCAGATCCTCTTCCTATAGAGTCAGAGAAGCCCCTCGAAAGTTCAGATGAGACAATGTCTCGTGATATTCATGTGGGGTTAGAAACCAGTGATACTACTCTCGAAAGCGAGATAGTAGGATCACCGGTTTACTTGCTAGATGAAAGTGAGGATATCACCTCCAATACCATAAATGCCTTGACTAGGGCTCAGACCAAAGCCCAGGCTTCTCCTTCTGTCCATCCTTTGATTTTCCCTGACTTTAGTCCTTTAGATATATCGAAGGACGCCTTTGTCAATTTACAGCGTAATTGCCCTTCTCTTCAGAATTGCCATAATGATGCTAGACTAAATCAAGTTATTCAAAGGAAAACTTTTCATATAAATTTGAATATATAAAAGGTATCTTGTACAAGTCAGTATTCAAATTAAATTCAGATGAGAGAGACTATTCCATCTTAGTTGTTCCAAGTCAATGCAGAGAGACTGTTCTTAAAATGGCTCATGACCAGCCAGTGGCCGGACATTTCTCGCATCGGAAAACCTTAAATAAAATTAGGGAAACCTATTTTTGGCCCAAAATGTCCTCAGATGTCACTACCTATTGTAGATCGTGTAAAGTTTGCCAACTGTCATCCTCCCGAGGTACCAGGCGAGTACCTATGGTCAAAATGCCAATCTTTACGGTACCGTTTGAAAGAGTAGCTATTGACATCGTTGGTCCTTTATCACAACTTTCATCTGGGGGACATAGATATATATTAACATTAGTTGATTATGCTTCGAGTTTCCCTGAAGCCGTGCCCTTGAAGACCATAACTACTACAGAGGTGGCTGAAGCCCTTTTGTCCATCTTCTCCAGAGTTGGCATCCCTAGAGAAATTTTGTCTGACCGTGGGACACAATTCACATCTGACTTAATGCAACATCTATACCAACTTCTGGGAGTGAAGCCTCTCTTCACCACACCCTATCATCCCAGCTGTAATGGGAGGATTGAGTGCCAGCATTCGATTCTCAAGTCCATTTTAAGGAAACTTTGCTCCCTTAAACCTAAGGAGTGGCATCGTTACCTACCCTGTGCTTTGTTTGCCATGAGGGAAGTTCCCAGTGACTCTTTGGGGTTTTCACCTTTTGAACTTCTATGGTAGACAGGCCAGAGGTCCATTGTCCATACTTCATGACTTATGGACTAATGTGGACGTAAAGGCTGAGGTTCAGTCTTCTTATCAGTTTCTCCTTGACCTTAGATCCAAACTTGAGGAGACCTCTGACATAGTTTCGAAAACTTAAGTTTGTCAATGGACCAATGCAGAACCTATTTTGATTCCAAAAGCCAGAGGAGAAGTTTTAAAGTAGGGGATGAAGTTCTTGTACTTTTGCTTATCAAGTCAAATAAATTATTAGTAGCATGGAAAGGTCCATATAAAGTATTAAAAATTTGTGGGAAAGTTGACTACCTCATAGAAGTCAAGGGGAAACCTAAGCTTTATCATATCAACATCCTTAAGAAATATTACCGAAGAAATTCGGATAACTGCCTTAATAACTTTGACTTAGTTTTTCCACACGAACTTGATAAGACAACTGAAGAGTGTAAGGTGTGCGTAACTGACGCCTCTAACATAGACTATGACAGAGAACTACATGACTTAGTGACTCTTGACCACTCGGACGCAACAAACATTAATATTAATGAATCTTTGGATGACCATAAGAGACATGAACTACTTCAATGTGTGAGTAACTTTTCAGGCGTCTTTACTGATATTCCAGGTGTTACCTCCACGGTAGTCCATAAGATTGACTTAGTCACGGACAATCCTATCAAACGGAAATTATACCCAGTTCCCGTTCACCTTAGGGATGCATTTGACCGAGAGGTAGAAAAATTATTAAAACTAAAGATCATTGAACCTTCAGTATCTGCACATTGCTCACCAGTAGTCATGGTTAAGAAGGAGGATAATTCATATAGACTTGCTATTGACTTCAGAGGCCTTAATGCTATAACTCGATGGGATGCTGAGCCTATGCCCTTAATGGATAGCAATCTACACAAATTTTATGACGCTTCCTTCTTTTCAGAGATTGATATTGTGCAGGCATATCATCAAGTAATGTTAGATCCTTCTTGTAAGCAGTACACCACTTTTCCTACCCACCAAGGACTGATGCAGTATAGAACTATGCCCTTCGGTTTGGTAACTGCTTGTGCTACCTACGTGAGACTGATGAGAAAGGTCTTGGGTAATATGCCAAATGTTTCAGTTTATTTTGATAACATTTACGTAATGACATCCACGTGGGGCGAACATATCCAAACATTAACATCAGTTTTGCATAGGTTACGCTCACATGGCCTCACTGCCAAGCCGAAGAAATGCTTCCTTGGGTATAACAAGATTAGATATCTTGGACTGATCCTTTCTAATAACTCTTTACAGCCTCTCCCCAGTAAGATCAAAGCTTTATTAGAATTTAAATTCCCCAAACCCAGAAGCTCATGCGTAGCTTTCTTGGTTCTGTAAATTTTTATGCACGGTTTATCCCAAACCTTACTGATCTTACAGGCATCTTATCTGACTTCCTTAAAAAGTCTGTGAAGGAACCTCATGAACTTTCCGACGTAGCTCGGTAAAAGTTTAATGAGATTAAAAATATCTTCTCGAAAGACCCTATACTTAAGATTCCAGATGTTAATAAAACATTTTGTTTAAGAACTGATGCCTCCAATACTGGCTTAGGTGCGGTGTTACTACAATACCATGATGGTACTCCCTTCCCTGTATGCTTCCTAAGCCAGAAACTCCTTCCTGCAGAAACAAGATACTCCACCATAGAAAAGGAATGTTTGGCCCTTGTGTGGGTTATCTCCAAGCTTAAATTTTATTTACTGGGAAAAGAATTCATTTTAGAGACAGATCACAAACCTTTGATATACCTAGAAACTTTTAAGGGAACCAACAGTCGCCTCTTGAGGTGGACATTGGCTCTCCAGGCTTTTAAGTTCCATATTGTGTATATCAATGGTTCATCCAATTATTTCTCTGACTGGTTAAATTGTGACAGTCAGTAGATTTGATGCCTTACGCAACTTTCACATGTTAGAACTTTTTCCTCGCCTATTCTTCTTATACTCCTTGACTATAAGTCTTGGTATGGGGGAGTGTGAGGGAAAAGTTCAACAGATAGGAGTAGTGAGCAAGTATATGGTAACAATAGTTTGATTGCCGACTACTTGTTAAGGTAGGGGAAGTCTAGCTCTCGCTATCCCCCCTTTTTCCCCCACTCCGAAAGTGATAGTTTGATTGCCGACTACTTGTTAAGGTAGGGGAAGTCTAGCTCTCGCTATCCCCCCCTTTTCTTCCCCCCCCTCCCGAAAGGTGACGTGTGGGACTCCGGTCAAACAGTAATCACTCGACTCACAGCTCCCAGCACTACTGTAAGTACATGCCTGCTCATATTTTAGTGGACTTATTGGTTGAAAGCTTCACTTTTGACCAATAATAAACTTAGTCATTTCAGCCTTGATATCTCTTAAGGATTTTAATAATCACCACATCTTTTAAGTATTGTACTTATCATGGAGAGTGATTTCTTAAGCAGTGGGTAACCTGTCTCTTTTCAGCTTAGAATGACAGAGTGGGTCACCTGCCAACCAACGAGAAGAACTGAAGGAGACGGACTAACGTCCTGTTGAGTCTATGTACCTGTTCACATGTATACCACCGCAGGACATAACCCGTCATCTGTGCATTGGTAAAGAACCTACGTTCCTGTCATCTGGACTGATTATTCACGGTTATAGACTCTGTGAAGAACGAGCCGTTGGGTTGTCACAAACACCTGTGACCCCCCCCCCACATCATCAGTAACGGCTACACTTGCTACAAGACGGTGTCAAACTCCACCAGAAACCCCAGTATCACTATATATATTAGCGTTGAATTCAAATGTCATTTTTTCATTTCATTTTTCATTTTTCTTTCAATTAGGATACACATTCATTTTTTATTGTTTTATATTTTCCATTTCTAAATAATAAAGTGTTTATCATTGTCTGTTATTATTTCTTTTTCTATTCATTAATTTTCCTGAGGAGGAGCCAGCCTTGGTAATACTGTCTGAAGTTCTTAAAGGGCTGAGTAAGCCTTCACAGTCACTCTATCTGACTTTTTTGGGTTATCCTAGGTTCTCTATACATATGATCCTATGTATGATAATCTATGTAACTGCATTTGTGTACCTGAATAAACTTAAGTTAACTTAAGTTTTATGGAGCATTACGAGTGTATATCACAGCACTGTACCACACTACGTTTTCTCAAATATAAGTACCCAGGAGGGAATGGTACTTTATCCTTTATCGTCGAGTTCACAGCAAAGGAACGCACGTCTGACCGAAACCGACTACATGACAAGGGTCTTTGTTAGGTGTACACAAGCAACAGGAAGTGGGGAAAATTGGTGCGTGCAAAAAAAAAGAAAGTGGCGTGGAATGTGAAAATTGGCGATGCAGTGTTTGTTCGGTACCCGATTATGTGTTCATGACCAGATGCAAAAATTTGGCGAATTTTTTGGTCTCGAACCGATTAGTTCATGTTTAGAAGCGTTTGTGACCAGAGGTTCCAGTGTATTAGGTAAAAGGATGCAAATGCAACTAATGTGCCAGTGTTATAAACAATACATGGACACAGAGGGTATATATAGTCTTAGAGTGAGGCGTAAAACTAGTGGTTGCAGTAGTAGTAATATTAGTTGTGGTAGTAGTAGCAGTAGTAGTAATACATTATGGTAGAACAATCAACTTGAGCATTAATACAACGTTTCGCTCTCCATGAGCTTTGTCTAGCCATTACATGTGTCCTTTTACTTAACACATTGTCCGTAATTCTACCATTATTACTACATGAAAAAACTTGACTGTGGCACTCGACATCATGTTCCAGTCTTGAAATTAAACCATGTCTCAGTTACTGCACTACCATCAATGTTTCCCGCACATGCAGTAAGATGTAATTCATTTATCTTATTCTTGGCACTTCGACTATTAGTATAAAATATGTTAAGATATTTTGTTTCTGTACCTCTTCCCTACTTAACTTTGCATTGTCACAATTTCTGATATTATCTTTACCCAGTTTTATTTGATGATTCTTAGTCCTAAAATTCTTGATATCACTGCTTAAATAAAAATTCCCACAATCCATTTTCCCTGCCAAAATCCATACTTCTAATTATTTCCATTGAAACTGCCAAAGCACCTACACCTTCCCAAGATAAGTGAATTCCATCCCTGGCATACATATCATTTCTGCCTTAAAAGTGATTTCAGTTAACAATGTCTGGTACTACAATGTTGTTACAGTGTTTTTCCAACCAACAATTAATACCAGTTAGAGAGCCAGTCATTTTCAACACCCTTTCTAGGCAAAATGCCACATATTACAGGGCACCCTCCCTTCTTCCTAATTATGTCTACAGCTGACCTATACCTATTAATCGGATCTTCACTCCTACGCTTACCAAAATCGTTCCCTCTGGCAATGAGGCAGATAATAGGATTGTTCACATTACCTTCCATGATGTTGTCAAGAAGGATAATAATATACTACATCCCAGACTCAGGAAAAGACATCCTTTGCCTCCTCTTCCTATCACTTAGACATAACACCCTATCCATAAATTTAATTTGACTGTCCCCCAACAAGAGCAATGTTCTGATTTTCACTGGCAGTGTTCGTAGTGGCGTGGACAATGGTCGTCGTTTGGATGTCCTGGATCGCCCATTCACTCGCGTGTGTTAACAGAGAAAGATTTGTTAGTCTCCACAACAGTCTTTTCTTATCTTCAGGTTCGTCATAGTTGTTCCTAACAGATTCCAGTATATTATCCCATCACTGATGCTGCTGTCTTCTATGTACTTGTTTTTTGGATAATTGTTGCACACGCCTTTACGCCGTTCACTAGGTGCAGTGCCGATAACAGAGGAAATAGGGCAGAGTGGCATATTAGGTTGAGAGTTTTCGGCAGTTCATAAATGTGTTCAGATCAAGAGTTGGTGAGAAGGAGTTAACAAGATTCACCACTCCCCCCGGCCCCCCCCCCCCCCGATATCCTCGAAAATCAAGCTTTTTCACCCAGTAAACGTTGCTATTAAGTATAATCACACCTCCATCTTTGTCCTCCTTTGTAATCACTGTAATGAAGGGAGGAGAAAGACACTTAAGGAATTAATATCTTCATTTAAAAATAAAAAAAAAGGCATAAAAGATTCCAGAAGAGATTATGAAATGTCGCAAAGGAATGAAAATATAGGAGTTATAGGAGTAAGATTAAGGATTAGATAGGCCTACTTAAAAGTTACTCAGCTTACTGTTATTGACAAAGAAATGAGTACATACTTAACACAGTTTTCCTCTCCGTTTTACGCTGGAAGATACAAGCGAAATTACAGAAATCAATAATTATATAGGCCAAGACAATATAAATAATGAAAAATCATGTCACTAGTGACATGGGTCTGAGATAAATAGATATAGATAGATTAAAAACAAACGAGTCACAGGGGACCAGTGATGAAATGTTCTTAAGGGTTATAAGGAGGAACTTAGCATACTATTAGCTTGTTTTTTCAATAAATCACTACAAACAGGTATCACATCTGCCATTTTCCACTCATCAGGTACAAACCTGATGAGTGGAAAATGGCAGATGTGATACCTAACTGCAAAGCGAGAGGTAAGTCATTAGCTTAGAATTATAGACCAATTAATCTATCCTGCATTGTGGAAAAATTGATGGAAGCAATAATAGTAGAAGCAATCCGAAGCCTCATTAAAAGAAATAAACTGATCAGTGAGTCTCACCATGGTTTTACAAATTTACTCATTTTTTCACTAAAGTATTTGAGGCTGTAGAGCATGATAATGAACATAATAAATATTGTGCATATGGACTTCAGTAAGGCCTTTTATAAAACTCCAAACAAGAGATTTGAAGAAAGTAGCAGTGCACGGAATAGGAGAGGAAATCATCTCCTGGATCGAGGTGTGGATGACCAATAAGCAACAGACAGTTTGCATAAATGTGGAGAAATCAAACTGGGGAAGCATTTCAAGCGGTGTTCCACAGGGGTCAGTACTGGGTTCTTTGTTATTCATAATATACATAAACGACATAGATTAGGAGTAAATAGCAAGATAACAAGTTAGCCAATTGAACTAAAATAGGCCATTAGATAGGCTGATGAGAACTTTTGAGAGCTACAGGAGGTTCTGGATGGGTTGACGCAATGGTCGAAGAAAGGGCAGATGCAACTGAACGTAGACAAATGTAAGGTTCTAATCCAGGAAAGAGAAAATTATCACGACAGTTATTAAGCAAATGTAGATCTTAGCTATTCTGAATGTGGAAAGGACTAGGAGTTCTGGTTAGCGGTAATTTAAAGCCAAGACAACAGTGTATAAGTGTTCACAAGATAGGCCCACTTAAGAGTAACTCAGGTCAGATCACTGACAGTGATAAGGAAATGTGTGGAATTTTCAATTCTTCCTCTCAGTTTTTACTCAGGAAGATACTAGCGAAATTCCAGAAATAATAGATTATGTAAAATAGGACGATAATAGACTATGCACGATTGTGACAACTAGTGACATGGTCCTCAGACAATAGAGAAATTAAAAGCTAACAAATCCCCAGGCCCTGATGAACTGTTTGCAAGGGTGTTAAAGGAATGTAAAGAGCTTAGCATACTTTTGGCTAATATTTTCAATATATCACTGCAAACTGGCATAGTGCCTGACAAGTGGAAAATGGCAAATGTAATACAAGGCAGGTGACAGGTCCTTAGCTTCGAATTATAGACCAATAAGCCTTACCTCCATAGCGGGAAAATTTATGGAATCAATAATTACCGAAGCAATTCGTAGCCATCTCGAAAGGCATAAATTGATTAATGAATCTCACCACGGTTTTACAAATGGGCGCTCCTGTCTTACGAATTTACCAACTTTCTTCACTAAGGTATTTGAAGCGGTAGATCATGGTATTGACTATGATATTGTGTATATGAACTTCAGTAAGGCTTTCGATAGAGTTCCACATCAGAGGCTATTGAGGAAACTTAAGACACAGGGAATAGGAGGAGAAATTTTTTCGTGGGTTGAGGCGTGGTTGACGAATAGGCAGCAGAGAGTTTGCATAAATGGGGAGAAATCGGAATGGGGGCACGTCACAAGCGGTGTTCCACAGGGGTCAGTGTTGGGCCCGTTGTTTTCACAATCTACATAAACGACATAGATGAAGGAATAAATAGCGACATAAGCAAATTTGCTGAAGACACCAAAATAGGCCGTCCAATTCAATCTAATGAGGACATTAGAGCACTCCAGGATGATTTGAATAGACTGATGCAGTGGTCGGAGAAATGGCAAATGCAATATAGACAAATGCAAAGTTCTAAATGTTGGACAGGAAAATAACCATGCCACATATAAACTAAATAATGTAGATCTTAATATTACGAATTGCAAAAAGGATTTAGGAGTTCTGGTTAGTAGTAATCTAAAACCAAGACAACAGTGCATTAGTGTTCGCAATAAAGCTAACAGAATCCTTGGCTTCATAGCAAGAAGTATAAATAATAGTAGTCCTCAGGTTGTTCTTCCACTCTATATATCTTTGGTTAGGCCTCATTTAGATTATGCTGCGCAGTTTTGGTCACCGTATCACAGAATGGATATAAATGCACTGGAAAACGTACAAAGGAGGATGACAAAGTTGATCCCATGTATCACAAATCTTCCCTATGAGGATAAACTGAGGGCCTTGAACCTGCACTCTCTAGAAAGGCGTAGAATGAGGTGTATAAAGGGAAAACAGAAATTAATATAGGGGATGTAAAAAGAGTGCTAAAAATATCTAACATAGACAGGACTCGCAGCAATGGCTTTAAATTGGAAAAATTAAGATTCAGGAAGGATATAGGAAAGCACTGGTTGTGGATGAGTGGAGCAAACTCCCGAGTACTGTCATAGACGCTAAGACGTTGCGTAGTTTCAAAAATAGATTGGATAAATACATGAGTGGGTGTGGGTGGGTGTGAGTTGGACCTGACTAGCTTGTGCAACTAGGTCGGATGCACTGCTCCTCCCTTAAGTGACGTGTCTGACCTCACTAGATCAAGGCATTGGCTAAAGCCGGTACGAGAATTGGAGCTGCATGGCATAGGCCAGTAGGCCTGTTGCAGTGTTCCTTCTTTCTTATGTTCTTATATAACTTAGAGAATTCTTGTCATCTTATAAAGAAATATTAATATTAAAAGCTCTAGGGTTATATTTCAACTTTATATGTCCTTGGTAACTAATCTCACATACTGAGGGTCCGTCGTTTGATCCCTGGCACGGGTGGAAACTCTGGGTATGTTGCATTACACCTGCTGTTACTGTTCACCTAGAAGTAGGTAGCTGGGTGTTAGCCAACTGTATAGTGTATACTGCCAGCCAATTGGGCTGGCAGTATACACTAGAGGACTGGACTTTGAAATGAGCTGAGGTAGAATAACAGATCTTAGCCTGAAAAAAGTGTTCACAGTGAACAAAATAACGTGTTGAAAATATCTTCCCAAGAGCAGCATCGCAATAATGGGTTCAAGTTGGACAAATTTATGTTTACAATGGATATTGGAGAGGACTGGTATTGTAATAGAGCAGTTGATGAGAGGAAGACACTCCCAAGCAGCATCAGTGAAGCAAGAACTTTCCTGTTGGAAGTCGCATCATGGGTAAGAAAACTTCGAACTTGCTGGAAGTTATGTAATTCGTTGGAAAACTTCATTGTCCGCATGAGGCGGTGTAACTAATGATGTTAATTCCTTATTCCTTCCCTTTCGTCCCATTTTCACCCCTTCCATCCCCATTCTCCGCTCTCCATCTTTTTGCTCTCTCGCCTCCCCCTGCTTCCTCTCCTCCCCATTTGTTTCCCTCTCTTTCCATTTGCCCTCCCCTCCTTCCTCTTCACATTTAAATTCATTTTCAAATTCTTTATTACAGTAAGTTACAAAGTTTGTTCCAAAAATGGATGACATTTACCATTGCATATAGAATGTCCCTGGTTATATATACTAAGCATTTTGGGTAAGCTTAAACCTAACTTAAGACTAAAATAAGAATAAGCATTTTACAGTAATGTATATAAAGTCATTAAAAATATACACAACAAAATTAAATCAATGATCATGACACAAATGTATATGAAAGTAGATGAAAGCATAACTTGATTCATAAGAATAAGAAAAATTAAATTGCTCAAAGTTCAGTCAGTGCAGTAACTTAGATTCTTGATGCAACGTCTATTCCAAGTTAGAAAACGTTGTGCAGAATATTGTAGTATCAATGTTTTTCTGGACAGAAAAAAAGGAGATGCGGTAAATTACTTAACTACAGTGTCTAGACGCAGAGTGCCTGATTTTTATTAACTTCCAATTATTTAGGAATGTCCCAGTACATTACTTTGTGTGATATGTCATTCCACAAATTTGTTGCTTTAATTTGCATAGAATTTCTATAGATGTTCAATCGAACACGAAGGAAATCAGTGAGGTATTTTTTCTGGTGTGATGTCTATATTTTCTGCTACAGTTTTTTTTAGGAAGTGTTTGAATTGAGCATCAGCATTACAACACAGTGTTTGGAACGTGTTTTTTTTTAGGAAGTGTTTAAGTTCAGCATCAGCATTACAACACAGTGTTTGGAACGTGGTTTTATTTTAGGAAGTGTTTTAAGTTCAGCATCAGCATTACAACACAGTGGTTGGAACGTGTTTTTTTTTTTTAGGAAGTGTTTAAGTTCAGCATCAGCATTTTAACACAGTGTTTGGAACGTGGGGATCGAAAAGTTTTAATTAAGTATAAATTGTGTTCATATTTAGCAGGTTTAAGGATTTGAATAAGGGAATAATGTATTGTCTACTAGTACAGTTAGTGATTGTTGAATTTCACTTGGTTTCAGTTGTGCAGCCTAAGTGAGTCCTCAGCCACACATTCCATAAAGGAGGTATGGGTAAATGAGGGACAAGTAAAATTTTAGGAGTGCAGGTTATGTATTATTATAACGAATTTTGGAGACTATTGCTACCATCTTAGAGACTTTTGTTGATATGCGTTGGATATAGGTGGTAAATTTCGGTTTGTTGTCTACTATGAGGCCTAGGAATTTCCCCCTCTTCTCTTTGTGCTATTTGAGTACCACTTATGTGCATAAGTTTTATTCCCAAAGATATACAAAAAATTTTTTGTCAGTATTGTGGATGAGTCTGTGGGTAATCATTCATGAGCTCACCTTTTTTTAATCTCATTATTCACCGTGGTGTTTATTGATAAGCTGTCTGAACTTGACTCACGAAATCGTAATGACACGATTGCAGACAAACCATGCCCGACTGTCTGGAGTTTTGAGACTGACCTCGGGTTCAAACCCCACCCGTGATATGGTTTGGTGTGTCTGAACTTGACAATTAAAAGACTGTGCCGTTCGCAAAGAGTAAAGGTTTCAGGAGCTACCTGGCGTTAGGTAAATTTGTGACATAAATTAGGAAACCTGGAGTTTACCTGGAGAGAGTTTCGGGGGTCAACGCCCCCGCGGCCCGGTCTGTGACCAGGCCTCCTGGTGGATCAGCCCCTGATCAACCAGGCTGTTGCTGCTGGCTGCACGCAAACCAACGTACAAACCACAGCCCGGCTGATCAGGACCCAGAAATGCAGGTGCCATTTATGGCTACATGTTGCTGTCTGTTATTGAGGTAGTACTGGAAATATGTGTAACTGTATCTTCTGAGTACACAGTGGTTAAGCTTGAGTACGTGAGTGCTGAGGTCAACGGTACATCAGAAAAGTCCGATAAGATACTCATTTCTCTCCAGTGTTGTATAAACTAAAAACTAGCATTCTTATTATTGAATCATTAACACTCCTTTTTAGATCGGAACCCAATTGACAAGGGGTAAGTATACTGTACTCGGTTAGGTGGGTGTGCAGTTGCTTGTGTAATAATTTCTCAAAAATTTTTGATAGAACAGGAAGATTAGAGACTGGTCTGAAATTATTAACATCAATTGAATCACCACCTATGTGAGTGTTATTTTTGCCCTTTTGAAAGCATCCGGAAAGGTTATTCATCAAGTGATTTATGGATAAGTTTTGCTGATCAAGTGAAGAATAATTGTATTATAAGTTCTAGATTTGGCAAAGAGAAATTGTACCCTGTTAGCTCCTCCCTTTACAAAGGAAAGTTGCATTAATGTTAGTTTATTATCTAGCTGAGATTAGTTGAACCATACTAGGTCTTCACTTGAGAGAATTTGTACCGTTAACCTATCAAATATTATCTGTAATTCACTGGTCACACACCTAGTAGGCAATATTTATAACACACTGGTTCCACACCAGGAAGATAGAATCGTACCACACTAGTCCAACAACTAGCACTGAGTTGCTGCACCACACTAGTTCCGCAGATAGCATCAGTACCACACTGGTTCCTTCCTTAGCAGCCAGTATTTCTACCACAGTAGTGGCACAGTATCTACAGCAGGATCTGACAGTATTTGTACCACAGTAGTGGCACTGTATCTGACAGCATCTGTACTACAGTAGTGGCACTGTATCTGTACCACAGTAGTGGCACTGTATCTGTACCACAGAAGTGGCACTGTATCTGGTAGTACCTGTACCACAGTAGTGGCACTGTATTTGACAGTACCTGCACCACAGTGGCACTGTATGTGACAGTATCTATACCACAGTAGTGGCACTGCATCTGACAGTATCTGTACCACAGTAGTGGCACTGTATTTGACAGTATCTGTACCACAGTAGTGGCACTGTATCTGATAGTATCTGTACCACAGTAGTGGCACTGTATCTGTACCACAGTGATGGCAATGTATCTGACAGTATCTGTACCACAGTAGTGGCACTGCATCTGCACCAGTATCTGACAGTATCTGTACCTCAGTAGTGGTACAGTATCTGCATCAGTATGTAGCAGTAGCTGTACCACCTAGCAGACAGTAGCCGTAACATAAGATAATCGCAGTCAGCAGAAAAATATTCAGTTAGTACTTACAAGAATCAAATGAAGAGCCATTCTAGCACACCTGAGGGAGTCGTCTACCTGAGATTATCACTCCACTGGATGAAATTGCGGCTGTAGCGGAGGATCTAGTTAGCAGTAAGGCGCGTGTGTTTATAGAAGTAAGGCCCATTTAAGAAGGGTGCTCTGATGCGGCTGAAGAACTCTTGATTCAAGAAATTAATGCTAATGATCTAACCTAATTGCCTCTCAGTCTCCAGATATATTTCAGTTGCTGCACGATCCCAGAAGGAAATTCTCGTAATACATAATCCCAGAACCCTGTTCCTCCATGCACGCGGTTGGAATAGTGCAGAGTGCGGCATAAGTTTGTAATCTTCAGTGATGACTTGAAGCAAATCAGAAGAGGCATTAACAAGTCATCATGCGAAAATTAATATAGAGAACTATGACATACTCAGCCCAAATATTATGCAAACCTTCCATTAAGTAACACCATCTTTTAGGCTAAACTGAAGAGCTGTTCTCTTGTTATCTCTTGTAAATAGGAAAGACAGTCCTCATTAATTATAAAAAACGCCATAAAAACGCGGGTTTTTTTTTCATTTCTTATTTATATTTTCAAACTGTCTAGGCTCTCTAATTTTTCTTTACGTTTTAAGAGCACCTAGTGTGATAAAACTGGCCAAGGATGGACAAACTGGCACCCACGCTGTCTAAACTCAGTATTAAAATAGTTTCATTTTTAATACACTAGCATCTTTAGCCCTTAGTTTTGATAATTAATAATAATAATAATAATAATAATAATAATCCAACATTAAGAGTTTGAAACCGACCAAAAAAAAAGAATTCTCTAGTTATTTCTTAGGAAACAATTTATTGAATCAAAGTGGAAAGTTTAGGTTTACAAAGCTAAAGATAAGATAAGATAAAGATAAGATAAGAGCTAAACTTTTATTTAACAAAGACCAGCAAAAACAAAAGTTGGAAACCGATCAGGAAAAAAAACATTCTCCAGTAATTTATATGATTTCAATAATTCCAAACTTTTCAACAATTTCAGCAAAATTTCAAAGTCGCATCAACTTGGATATTAATCTTCAAAAATATATCTCATGACCAGTATTTTGAAGATGACCAGAAGAAACATTCTTTAGTTATTGAAGAGAAATTATCACTTTATTCAATAAAGTTTGCAAATTTTGACTAATGGCACCCAATAGCAGCAGGTCATCCAGAGATACTCCTGTTAACCTTTTAGGGGCTTGGTTCCTAGGCTTTTTGTGTATCCATATACTATTACGCTACCATCCACAGGATGGATATGGAGTGCACAATAAATTTCGGTCGCAAAATCGAAAAAAAATGTTAACAGAAATAACCTTCGTTTACGAAACCATACAAATGCTGAAAATTTCAAGCTGATTAGACGAGTCTCCAGTTGTAATAAAGTTGGTAGAATTACTGACGGATTCCAATGATCCAAAGTTTTATACTAAATTTACTATGCTTACCATGTTTTTTTTTTATGTTGACAAATTTGTCAGCCCCCAAAAACAGTCAATGAATAGGGGAAGCCATTCAGAAGAGGTAAACTGAAATTTATTCAACTGGTTTAACGGTAGTAAAGTTTTCAGACTATTTTGAGCTTAAAATAGTCAGATCTGCTGCAATACACTTGATTTTTAATTTATGATGTCGAAAAATAAGGCACCATATTTTAATGTTTGAAGCTGTGTCCTTGTGGGTTTAGGAAGCTATCGGAGCCATTCCAGGATGCTGGGTTTGGCTTTAATAACTTTAGTCATAGGGCTCGTGCATATGCCAATTGTTCCATGAATACTGCACTAGTTACCATACACTGTGGTCGAAGATTTGAAATCGATCGAATTAGTAATTCTCGAGTTTTGATCGAAAGAAAATAGACAAACTTGAGGAGAAAAAATAATAATAATGATAATAACCACAATAATTATAACTGTAATAATATTATCCTTATTATTATTATTATTATTATTATTATTATTATTATTATTATTATTATTATTATTTTTATCATATTTTGTAGGCCATGTTTGATTTACTTAGTTTTTCTGACTGGTTACTACACTGTAGTCAAGCAATTTATCTACTGTCTTTCCTCATGAACTAGAGAAATAAAATATGTCTCTAGAAATCGTAATGACATGATTGTTAACATCTCAGTCAATCGAGAGGAGGATTGTTGAAATCATAGCAAGCAGTGATATCCGCTGTACCATACCATGCTTATGGGAGAAAAAAATACGAGCATTTCTGGTCACTTTGAGGCCCATCCTAGTGTATATAAAAATACACTTAGACGAATCTTATTATGTCAGAATGGTATAGTAAGTAACGTATTGGCCTGCTAGCTTTAGAACTGACTTGCCAATGAGTCTGGGCCCCGCTCTGTTCATTGAAGAGTACTGTAAACTATATTTGGTTTCATACTCTTGGAGACCAATTAGTTTTTCTTTTATCCAAAATATGATAGTATAGAAATTGTTGGATGCATCATCTTTTCTCAGTCAAACGGTAATTGACTAAGTTCTGGGAAATGTTTCTTGGCAACAGTTTTGGGTAACAAACTTTTTTTTTTACGTACTGTTCCCTAGAGAATATAAAGTGCAAAGTTTTACAGACTCGTCAACACTTTAACTAGTATTTTATATTTGGGTGAATTTTGGTGAAACATGAGGAAATCCCGGAATATTTTTCACCAGGATATATTTCGGTTGACATCCAAGCAGTAAGATCATTTTGTTAATCACATAGGAGTGATGTTAGGAAATTTTAATAAGTGTTTAAAGTTCTTTCTTTAAAAATCATTTAGTATTAATTACTATATGCAAAGTACTTATTCTGTTTTTGGCTTTAAGTTTTATAAATTTCTCTCGATTTACATATTCGTACTTCTCATATATTTCTTAATAAAAGCGTAATGAACATGGACTCGCCTACGAGTTATACCTAGACACTCATACGAGTGAGGACAGATGGACTCAGCTGAGAGTGAGGTGAACAGCACTTACCCCTAGAGTAAGGTCAAATGTACTCAACTAGGAGTGAGCTCCACTCGTCACACGTAGGAGTGAGTTCGACATACCTAGTAGGAACAATGAAGAGACGTGAGTCACCTTATCGAGTGTAGGAAAAGAATAATGCTTGAGGAATGAAGCGAAGAAGGAGAGGTGGAGGGGAGAACTGGCGGAGAGGGATGTGAAGAAAGTGAGAAATAGTTAGAAACAAGTAGGAGAAACGCAGGGACAGACATGATAAAAGGAAGTGGAGGAAGGAAGGCAAGGAGTGAAAGTGAAGGAGCAATGGAGGAGAAGAAATAGATTTAAGAAAGTAGAGAGAAGATGGAGGAAAGGAGAAATAGAATCATTTACTCACATTGTGTTATGTTGCTCACATACAAACGGACAATAATATACAAAAATACAAATCACCAAATATATACATTCGCGCGTATGTACATACATACTCAACATGCAAACACAGAGATAGCTATAAATTATGAATGTACGTTTAGATATAATCATTTTTATACAAGTTTAAAAAGGTGTACACAAAAACAGCTGACACAATGCAAATACAAAATTCATTCGTCATCTGAGATGTGATTCAGTTTATTGCTGACTGAACTGCAATATATTGCTGACTGAACTGCAATATATTGCTGACTGAACTGCAATATATTGCTGACTGAACTGCAATATATTGCTGACTGAACTGCAATATATTGCTGACTGAACTGCAATATATTGCTGACTGAACTGCAATATATTACTGACTGAACTGCAATATATTGCTGACTGAACTGCAATATATTGCTGACTGAACTGCAATATATTGCTGACTGAACTGCAATATATTGCTGACTGAACTGCAATATATTGCTGGCTGAACTGCAATATATTGCTGACTGAACTGCAATATATTGCTGACTGAACTGCAATATATTGCTGACTGAACTGCAATATATTGCTGACTGAACTGCAATATATTGCTGACTGAACTGCAATATATTGCTGACTGAACTGCAATATATTGCTGACTGAACTGCAATATATTGCTGACTGAACTGCAATATATTGCTGACTGAACTGCAATATATTGCTGACTGAACTGCAATATATTGCTGACTGAACTGCAATATATTGCTGACTGAACTGCAATATATTGCTGACTGAACTGCAATATATTGCTGACTGAACTGCAATATATTGCTGACTGAACTGCAATATATTGCTGACTGAACTGCAATATATTGCTGACTGAACTGCAACATGACTGTGAAGTTTTCGCCAGTATTGCAACAACATTTTCTCGTATTTGTTAAAGAACGAATAATTTCTTATTAATGCGTTAGTAATATTCCGATAAATCTGTCGTAAATGAAATACAAAATTTAATTAAAGATGCTAATCATATCCGCCATAAAGCCATTAACTTGAGTGAAGGTTCGTTGTTGCAACCAAAGCCCTTTGATTATCTTAATAATTAAAAGGTGTGACTCGTATGGTAGAGTTGGCAGAGATGTTATGACGTGGTTGTGTTAATGTTGACGTGAGTATTATAGTGTTAAGTCGGTTAGTTGTTTCTTGATTTCCAATATGACACGAGTCTGACATTTTTGTAGCAACATTAAATGCGATACGCTGATGCAACATTAAATGCGATACGCTGATACAACATTAAATGCGATACGCTGATGCAACATTAAATGCGATACGCTGATGCAACATTAAATGCGATACACTGATGCAACATTAAATGCGATACGCTGATGCTACATTAAATGCGGTACGCTGATGCAACATTAAATGCGATACGCTGATGCTACATTAAATGCGATACGCTGATGCAACATTAAATGCGATACGCTGATGCTACATTAAATGCGATACGCTGATGCTACATTAAATGCGATACGCTGATGCAACATTAAATGCGATACGCTGATGCAACATTAAATGCGATACGCTGATGCAACATTAAATGCGATACGGTGATGCAACATTAAATGCGATACGCTGATGCAACATTAAATGCGATACGCTGATGCAACATTAAATGCGATACGCTGATACAACGTTGAATGTTATACGCTAATACAGTGCGGATAAACATAGGTAATTATGCAGCTGAGTCATTAAGCAAGTGATAGTGAATGTTGTTACTATCTTTTAGTGTGTTTATGTGTATTTATATGTGAATGTTTTTTTTTCAGTAAATGTTTGAACATTCAAATGGTATAAAATACCGACAGGTTGTTAGGTAAGACACATATGCAACGGTTAGGTATCTTTATTTCGAAACATTTCGCCTACACAGTAGGCTTCTTCAGTCGAGTACAGAAAAGTTGATAGAAGCAGAAGATACTTGAAGACGATGTAATCAGTCCATCACCCTTAAAGTTTTGAGGTGGGCAGTCCCTCAGCCTGGAGAAGAGTATTGTTCCATAGTCTGAAACAATATGGAATATTGTTTCAGACTATGTTTCAGACTATGTTTCAGACTATGTTTCAGACTATGTTTCAGACTATGTTTCAGACTATGTTTCAGACTATGTTTATTTATATGTGAACGGTTTTTTTCAGTAAATGTTTCTTCTCCGTGTTATTGCGTTTCTTTGTGGTATTTTCCTGTAATATATTATGTTGTATTTGTGACTTGTGTATTTTTTTCAATTGCCTCTGTAAAGATAAATTTATTCATAATAAAAAGAGCAATATTTTAAACATGGACACTAAGAACATATTAATATTTTCGTGAATCCTATAATAAGTTCAATATTTCTAGCAAATCTATAGCTAAAATATAATAAAAATGTGCGTGTGGCTAAGGCAGCTAAAATGCCGGGAACAAGAGATTAGTAACCCTTTCTCCTGTAGAAATTAATAAATTGAAAAGGACTTTTTCAAACCATACCACAGGCGGGGTTAGAACCCGCGAACAGAGAGTCTCAAAACTCCAGACCGTCGCGGGTTCTAACCCCGTCCGTGGTATGGTTTGTTTGCAATCATGTAATTATGATTTCGTGAGTCATGTTGAGGGCTTTTTCAAACTGGGATTTTTGAATATGCAAGAATGTAAGATAATAAGGAAGAGTTGATTGTGGATTATATAAATGAAAAGAAGATGGGAGGTCTAAGCAAAACAGTGCTGAAGAGGGTAAGAGAATTTCGGTGGAAATAAATGAATGGGATTAGGTCAGGCGTATCTGAGATAATTAGAGCTAAGAAAGAAGTAGCTGTAATATTGAATGATTTGTTATGAATAGAAAAGAGGAAATATAAATGAATAAATTAAAGGATTTTGTTGATTAAAATAAGGGTGGGATGTGAAAAGTGGGTTATACTAAGTGTTTAAATGCTTGGGAAAGAGAGGAGTGAAGAAAGGAGAGAGAGATTTTGGAAAATGTTAAGCGAGTTTTTAGGGAGTTTTGAACCAAGTGAGGGAGTAATTGTTGTGGGGGATCTAAATGCTAACGTGGGAGAAACTGTTGTAGAGGGCGTAGTGGGTAAATTTTGAGTGATAGGGTATATGAAACTGGGAAATCTTTAAATGAACTTAGTATAGGAAGAGGTTTGTTAAAAGATAATAGGTGTTTTTTAAAGACAAATATGTACACGAGATACGATGTAGTGTGCAATTATATCTGTTAGATTATGTATTAATGAATAAAAGGTTGATGGGTACACTACTTGATGTGCATGTTTTAAGACGGGCAACGGATACATCAGAATATTATTTAGTTGTAGCTACAGTGAAAGTGAGGGGTAAATGGGGTACAAGGAAAATACCATCAGCAAGTAAGAGGTAAGTAAAGTTTATAAATTAAAGAAGGACATAGAGTAAAGTAAGATATATAAGCAACTGATGGGAGAATGGTGGGCCAGAGAGTTTAGATAATGAGGAGGTTGAAGAGGTGTGGGGTAGATTTAAATGCAGTGTTAGAGTGTGCAGCAAATGTTTGTGGATAAAAGAGGGTGGGTGTAGGAGGGAAGAGAAGTGATTAGTGGAATGACAAGGTGAAGAGAGTATTTAGGGAGAAAATGTTAACACATGAGCGGTTTCAAAAAGCAGAAGTGGTAAAAAATATGGAGAGTAAAAGAGAGGTTTAGAGTGGTGAGAGGGTGTAAAGGGAGAGTAAATGAGAGAGGAGCGAGGTTTTGTCAAATTTTGCTGAGAATATGAAAACGTTCTGAGTGAGATTAATAAGTAAAGAAAGCTAGGAAGCATGGATTTAACAGTTATAAATAAAATAAGGG
The DNA here is from genome assembly GCF_038502225.1 of Cherax quadricarinatus. NCBI lineage: Eukaryota > Metazoa > Arthropoda > Malacostraca > Decapoda > Parastacidae > Cherax > Cherax quadricarinatus. The sequence continues at coordinate 17,326,342 of NC_091358.1, read as the reverse complement.
GGTTATTAAATGGGACGGGGGAGATACTGAGGAGCAGTTACATGTTGATAAAGACAGGGATGCGGTGATTCCATGCATTAGCCAGGGAGGTATAACATCTTTTAGGAGTGAGAAAGAGCCAGATGTGAATGTAGGGGAAAGGGAAGATGCATGAAGCTATGAGTAAAATGAAAGGAGGTGAAGCAGTAGCGATCAAGATAGAAATGTTAAAAGCAGTTTTGGATTGGTTGGTGTATTTGTTCAATAAAAGTATGAAAGGAGGGGAAGGTACCTAACTAGACGAGAGCGTTCATAGTTCCTATGCAGAAAGGAAAAGAAGGAAAAAAGGGGTGTAATATATGATGTGAATATTATGCAGAGAATTCGTAGTTTGGAGATTAGGAGGTGTGGGATTATTAAGAGTATTATTCAGAGGGCTGAAGGGGGATTATTGATGTAACATGAACATTGAGAGAGGCTGGAGAAAAATAGGATGGATAAATCTGTAGCAGAGAGAGGGTTAGAGTTTATCCTAGGAAAGATTGGAAAAAGGTTAAAGGAAATTTAGTGTGTGAAGGGTTTGAACATCCAACAGGCATGTGCTAGCGTGTTATTATTACTTGACGTGCTGTTGGAGTATTAGGAATGTAACATTTGTGAAGGGATTCAGGGAAATTGGTTAGTCGGACTTGAGTCCTGGAAGTGGGAAGTACAGTGTCTGCATTCTGAAGGAGGGGCATCCGAGTTGTATTTCGGCATGCTTGTGCCAAAATAGTGGCTAAGTGATGGTGAAAGTGTTTCTTGTTTTTCGGGTCACCCAACCCGGTGGTAGACAGCCGTGTGTTACAATGATAATATAGCAATGGCATAATTGGGAAGTGTTACAATTAAGATTAATATCAAGAACAATATTAGAAGATGACACTTATGCAACATATGGGAATCTTTATTAAGGAAACGTTTCGCCAGACAGTGGCTTCATCAGTCCAGTGCAAAGTAGAGATGGGTACGGAGAGGAGGAGTTTGAGGTATTCAGTCCCTCAGCCTGGAATCGATGTGTTCAGTCCAAAAGTGATGGACTGAACACATTGATTCCAGGTTGAGGGACTGTTTACCTCAAACTCCTCCTCTCCTTGCCCATTTCTACATTGCATTGGACTGATGAAGCCACTGTGTGGCGAAACGTTTCCTTAAAGATTCCCATATGTTGCATAAGTGTCTCAGTCTTCAACCATTTATCACAACAATATTAAAACTCAATTATAATAAAAATTTCATCACCAGACATATTTCAGAATTTATGTTTAATGTAAATAATAATTACTAGTCTTTCATGATTATTAATTCCAATGAAGAATTACGACAAGAGAATTTTTTCACAGAGCATTAAAGTTTTTTTATATGCAAATATTAAGCTGCGATTAATTAAGGGATTTTGTAATCATAGATATTATATTAAAATATTTTTCTTGACTTTTTTCAATAATATATGAGCGCGTCAATACATGTTGCATGACCAAGTGGATATTTGCAGCTACAGTAATGTAGTATTAATGATTATTACATCCTGAGACCTTGATGGGGGTGTTTTGATGCTGGTAACGAGTTCTTGAAGGGGGTGTGTTGATACTGGTGGCGAGTTCTTGAACGGGGTGTATTGATGCTGGTGACGAGTTCTTGAAGGGGTTGAGTTGATACTGGTGACGAGTTCTTGAAGGGGGTGTCTTGATACTGGTGGCGAGTTCTTGAAGGGGGCGTATTGATGCTGGTGACGAGTTCTTGAAGGGGTTGTGTTGATACTGGTGACGAGTTCTTGAAGGGGATGTCTTGATACTGGTGACGAGTTCTACCACAACCAAAACTTCATCCAGGTCCAACTCCACCTCCTCCAGACAAAATCCACTCAAACCTAAACCTGCCCCAACTTCTGACAGACAGACCAAAGAACATAAAAACAGATCCATCTCTTCCTCCCCCTCCAGGAAACGGGTTCGTAACACCTACAAAAACACATCCACTGATGGCACCACTATCACGGGCTTTAATACAAACTCCTCCCCCGACATTAACTTTGCTATGTTGAAACCATTAAATTATGTTTAAGGTGATTCAGTTCAATGTACGCTCTTACTTTACAATTAGACACCTACTGGCCGAGCTCCTTGAAGCAGAGAGACCAGATATTGTTTTGCTAAACAGTACCTGCCTCAAAGCCTCTCAACGTATCTGCCATTATGATTATACTGCACTACAGTCCCCTATGATTCCCACGATGGGGTTGCCATCCTTGTAAAATCCAACATAAAACACGAATTTCTCCCAATCTCTTTTATACACCAACACTGTCTTGCGGTCAGAATACACACCCACCTTGGCCCCTTTATCTTTTTCACCACCCATGCTCGCCCAAACACTATTCTCAACATACACGATCTTTCCTTAGTCTTCAACTACACCAACACACCAACATACCTACTAGCTGACATGAATGCCAAACACACAGCCTTTCATCACACCAGAAACAATCAACTTGGTCACCAATTACTCAACTTCAAAAAGCATAAACATCTAATTCATCTCGGCCTAGACTTCAACACCTTCTACAACTACACTGGCCAAGGCAAACCAGACATCATTCTGGCAAACCCAGCCAGCTCTCTATTTCAACACTACATCTCACCTGGCTCTATTACAGGCTCTGATCACATCCCAGTCATCTTACACATCTCCTCCAACCCTATCCTCATCCCGGCCACACCTTCCTTCTCCTACAAGAACGCTGACTGGGATGCTTTCAAACAACACATAGTACTAACCTCACCTATGACTACAACAACAAACCTATCTCTGACATAGATACTCAACTTGATCTCGTCCAACATCGTCCAACATCGCAATACCAAAGAAAACTCACACCACTCGTTATTCCTTCAAACTCTCAATCACTGGTCACAACTCATACAACAAGCAGACAAACAGTGTATTAAAAACATTAAAGCCTTCTGGAACTTTATCAAAAAAGTCAAACACATCACCCACAACAACACACATCTCAGACCCACAGGCTGACACTAACATCTTCAAACACATCTGGGAGAACATCTTCCACCCTCACCCATCTCACCCTAACGTTATTCGACACATTCAAAACATAGAACATTGGAACACTGCACACACACAAGAAACACCAGATAGCCACATCCATCTGGACTCTCTTACCTCCTCACAAGAACTCGACTCTCCTTTCACCAACACCTTTCTCCTTTCCTCAGACACCTTCCTCCCAAGGCTTGGTGCCTCTGGCCTAAACCATATTATCCTAAAACACTTTCCTGACTCCATCATTACTGCCTACACAAACCTCCTCAATGCCTCCCTTGCCTCTGGATACTTCCCTTCCCTCTTCAAAGCTGCTACTGCTATCCTCCTTCCTAAACCTAAAAAAGACCACTCTGATCCTAGAAACTATCGCCCTATCAGCCTCCTCGAAACTTTAAAAAAAACCTTTGAAAAATTCATCAACCATCGCCTTCGCAGATACCTGGAACACAACTCTACTTTCTGATGGCCAGTTTGGCTTCAGAACACACAGATCCGCACAGGATGCCATTAACATCATTCTCAACTACATCCACATAAACACAAAACAAAAAAACAGGGCAGCCCTGGTTGCAAAAGACGTTGAAAAAGCTTTTGACACTGTCTGGCACGAAGGGCTCAAGTACAAACTCTGCACTAACTTCAACCTGCCTCTCACTACTCGTAAACTCCTCTCAATTTCAAGGCTGACTACTTCACACTAAATGCTGGAGTACCCTAGGGATCTGTCCTCTCACCTATCCTCAACATTTTATACACTAACATTCCAACACCTGTATACCACAACTCCATCACACTAGCCTATGCAGACGACATTACACAACTAATCACTCACGCCAATATAGACACACTCACACACAAAACACAAAATGAGGTCGACAGGATAGCCATCTGGGAACAAAAATGGAGGATCAAAACCAATGCAGCTAAATCCAACATTACATATTTTAATTACAGGAAACGTGATCCTCCATTACCTTCTTCGCTTACACGGTCATATTAGCTCAAGGTATGCAGTAGCTAGTAAAGCCCTTGCGGGCCTCTACAAGCTGAAACATGCCTCCCAACGCACCAAACTACACCTCTACAAATCCCTAATACGTCCTCTGATAACTTACTCTTCCTCTAGCCCTCTCGAGTGTGCTCACTACGGACTGAACCAAGATGCCCTCCATCGAGCAACTTTACCAACAGCTTAAGGAAGAATTGAGGATGGCGAAGATAGGGATTCGGCGACTGACCGAGGAAAACAAGAAGATTCGTAGTAGTCCTCCTGTTTTGAGTCCTCAGGTCAAGAAGGGAAACTGGTCAGTGGCTGGACAGCATGGAACGAAGCTGACGATCAAAAAGACGAATGGAAATTTGGAAACGATGAAGAAGAAAGAGACTGCTGTGGAATCTGTTGTGGAAACATCTAATGCTTTCTCCGTGCTACCCGACGAATGTGAGTCGACTACTGGGAACGTCACGGCGAACGACACCAAGGAAGGTAAGAATATTGTTGTTGGGGATAGCCAAGTTAGGTACATGGATAGGGCGTTCTGCTTCAAGGACAGGAGTAGGAGACAGAGGGTTTGCTTTCCTGAGGCTGGGATGGGGGATATTGTTAGCCATCTGGACGACATCATGAGAGGTAATGGGAGCAATCCTATTAACTGTCTCAGTGCTGGAGGCAATGATGTTGGCAGACGTAGGAGTGAGGACCTGATTAGCAGGTATAGGTCAGCAATAGAAATAATTAGGAGGAAGGGTAGGAACCCTGTCATATGTGGTATTTTGCCAGGGAGAGGAGTTGGAAATGAATGGTTGTCCAGGGCAATTGGTGTCAATTGCTGGCTGGACAAATACTGTAAAGAAAATGCGGTAATATTCATTGACAACTGGGACCTCTTCTACGGCAGAAATGACATGCATGCCAGGGATGGGGTTCACATTTCTAGGTCTGGGGTGGGGGCACTCGCAACTGCAGTGGAGGGAGCTGTTAGAACTTTAAACTAGGAATAGTTAGTGGTATGGGTTTTGGCAGGAAAACAGTGAAGTCCCAGTGTAGTAATATTATGAGTTCTAGGCGAACTAGTAACAAGTAGAACGAGGTAGATATTGAACTGCCAGTGACACTAGGTGATAAGGACAGTAGTAGATTTAGTAGAAAAACAGAAATGAGCAGGAAGGGTAAAGAGAAAGGAGAGTCTTTCAATGTATATTATGCTAATAGCCGTAGTGCTAGGAATAAGATGGACGAATTGAGATTAGTTGCTAGTGCAGGAAACATTGATGTATTTGCATAACTAAGACGGGGTTTAATTCAAAAAGTCGGGACATGCCTGCTGAATGTCACATTCAGGGTTTTAAATTGTTCCAAGTAGATAGAAGTATCGGGAAGGGGTGGCATTGTATGTCCGAGATCGCTTGAACTGTTGCATAAAAACGGGTATTAAGTCTGAAGTAACACATACAGAGTCTGTTTGGATAGAATTTTCAGAGGGGCATGAAAAACTGATTTTAGGTGTGATATACCGTCCCCCAAACTTAGATAGGGACCAAGGGAGACTACTATGGGAGGAAATTGTTTAGGCCACAAGGCACGATAATGTAGTAATTCTAGGAGACTTTAACTTTAGTCATATTGATTGGAATTTCTTGACTGGGAATTTAGAATCATACGACTTCTTAGAAGTAGTTCAGGATTGTTTTTTGAAGCAGTTTGTGACAGAACCTACAATTGGAAATAACCTGCTTGACTTAGTTCTGGCAAACAATGAATTCCTTGTTAATAATTTAGAAATTTCAGAGGAACTGGGTGCTAGCGACCACAAATCAATTACATTTAGCATTGAATGGAAGTATGATAGTAGGGATAACTCAGTAACAGTCCCAGATTTTCGCTTAGCAGATTACAATGGGCTTAGAGAACACTTATCGTCTGTTGACTGGGGTAACGAAGAGAGCTATCAATATGAAAGTTTTCTGAACACTGTACATGCTGCACAAAGAACGTTTATCCCGTATAAAGAAATTAGATCAAATAGAAGTGACCCAAAATGGATGAATAATAGGCTGAAATATCTACTAGGGCATAAGAAGGGAATTTATAGGCATATCAAGAGGTGAGGGTCATCTTATGCATCAATATATTGACATTAAGAGGGATATTAAAAAGGGGATAAGAAAAGCTAAAAGGGGCTATGAAATTAAAGTTGCTAGGGATTCGAAAACTAACCCAAAAAGTTTTTTTCCAGGTCTATAGAACAAAAGTTAGAGATAAGATAGGTCCCCTTAAAAATAACTATGGTCATCTTACTGACAAAGAGAATGAAATGTGCTCGATTTTAAACAATTATTTTCTCTCGGTTTTTACACAGTAAGACACCAACAATATTCCAGTAATTAATTTTTATAGTGGGCCTGAAGAAGATAAATTATGTAACATCACAGTCACTAGTGAAATGGTTGTGAAGCAGATAGACAGACTGAAGCAAAATAAGTCGCCGGGTCCTGATGAGCTTTTTTCAAGGGTTCTTAAGGAATGCAAAATGGAACTCTGTGAACCATTAACTAATATTTTTAATTTATCTCTTCAAACAGGTGTAGTGTCTGATATGTGGAAGATGGCTAATGTAATTCCTATTTTTAAAGCAGGGGACAAGTCGTTACCGTCAAATTAACGCCCAATAAGCCTGACCTCAATTGTAGGCAAATTACTAAAGTCAATTATAGCTGAGATTATAAGAAGCCATCTCGATCTAAGCATAGCTTGATTAATGACACCCAGCATGGATTCACGAGAGGCCGTTCTTGTCTAACTAATTTATTAACTTTCTTCAGTAAAGCTTTTGAGGCTGTTGTTCACGATAAAGAATTTGATATTATTTACTTAGATTTTAGTAAGGCTTTTGATAGCGTTCTGCACCAAAGACTGTTAAAGAAAGTGGCAGCTCATGGCATTGCGGGAAAAGTGCTCTCGTGGATCGAGTCATGGCTCACAGACAGGAAGCAGAGGGTGTCCATAAAGTTAAATCCGAGTGGAGATCTGTAACAAGTGGGGTTCCACAGGGATCAGTCTTGGGCCCGTTGTTGTTTATAATATATATCAATGACCTTGATGAGGGTATTACTAGTGATATGAGCAAATTCGCCGATGACACAAAGATAGGTAGGATAATTGATTCAAACGTAGATGTTAGGGAACTTCAGGAGGATTTAGACAAACTCTATTCTTGGTCAGAAAAGTGGCAGATGCAGTTCAACGTAGATAAATGCAAGGTTCTGAAGCTCGGAAGTGTCCATAACCCTAGCACTTATAAGTTAAATAATGTAGAACTTAGCCATACAGATTGCGAAAAGGACTTGGGGGTTATGGTGAGTAGCAACCTTAAACCAAGACAGCAATGCCAAAGAGTATGTAATAGGGCAAATAGATTATTGGGATTTATATCAAGAAGTGTAAGCAACAGAAGTCCAGAGGTTATACTGCAGTTTTATACATCATTAGTAAGGCCTCACCTAGATTATGCAGCTCATTTCTGGTCTCCATATTACAGAATGGACATAAATTCGTTAGAAAACATTCAGCGTAGAATGACTAAATTAATACATAGCATTAGAAATCTTCCTTATGAAGAAAGATTGAAGACTCTTAAATTACATTCACTTGTTAGGCAAAGAATGAGGGAAGACATGATCGAAGTGTATAAGTGGAAGATGAGTATTAATAAAGGGGATATTAATGAGGTCTTGAGGATGTCTCTCCAAGAGAGAACCCGCAGTAATGGATTTAAATTATACAAGTTTAGATTTAGAAAGGATATAGGAGAGAACCCGCAGTAATGGATTTAAATTGGACAAGTTTAGATTTAGAAAGGATATAGGAAAGTATTGGTTTGGAAATAGGGTAGTTGATGAGTGGAACAGTCTACCTAGTTGGATTATTGAGGCTAGGACTTTGGGTAGTTTCTAATTTAGGTTGGATAAATATATGAGTGAGAGGGGTTGGATTTGAGTGGGATTGCAAATGAGTTATAGAGTTATAGTAATAGAGTTATAGTTATAGAGTTATAGTTATAGAGTTATAGAATTATCAGGGCTTATTTCTTGGGTAGCATTGAAAATTGGTTTGGGCAAATGTCTTGTTAGTGGGATGGATTGTAAAGGACCTGCCTAGTATGGGCCAACAGGCCTGGTGCATTGTTCCTCCTTTCCTATGTTCTTATGTTTAGGGCTGCAGGAATACTGCCAAAACTTGGCTTCGTATCTGAGAAGAAACCAATGCTTGCAGCTTCCTGTCATGTAGCGATGCAAAGAAACCTCATGACATAGCCGAGAAGCTGATTAAACCTTATGCCTCAGACATGGTTGATCATGTATGCTGGAATAAAGTAAAACAGAAGATTCAAGCCATTACCCTTTCTAATGACACAATGCATCGGCGTATTACAGACATGTAGCAAGATATTTGTCAACAAGTTAGTGAACAGATCAAATTTAGCTCAGCAAAAATTTCTTTACAACTTAATGATTCCTGTGATGTAGCCAATTTTTCACATCTTGTTTTTTGTCTGTTATATATGTGGAAAAGAACTAAAAAATTAATTTCTCTTTTGTGAACCTCTCGAACAAACCACAAAGGCTACTGATATTCAAGACTTCCTTGAAAAGAACGATCTGACATGGGACATTGTTGGTTCAATCTGTACTGACGGAGCTCCAGCCAGATGGGAGTGAGATCAGGCTTCACTGCAGCCATGATGGGAGTGAGATCAGGCTTCACTGCAGCCATGATGGGAGTGAGATCAGGCTTCACTGCACTTGAGAAGCAAAAGGCACCCCATGTGATAACACATTGTGTTCTTCACAGACATATATTAGCTGCAAAAACTCTTCCTGAAAATCCGAAAATTGTTTTGCAGAAAGTTGTCGAGGCTGTTAACATCATTCTGGCCCGAGCTTTGAATAACCGTTTGTTCAACGCTTTTTGTGATGAGATGGGCTCTGAACATTCCATTCTTTTACTGCATACTGATGTGAGTTGGCTTTCTCGTGGATTTATTTTAAATCGTGTGTTTGAGCTCGTACTGAGGTAGAGATTTATCTTCGTGACCGGAATTCAAAGCTGTGTGAAGACTTTGGTGATCCGAAGTTCATCGCCTGTTTGAGGAACCTCTCAGACATATTTATCCATCTTAACCAAATCAACAAGCAACTCCAGGGAACGTCGGTATCCATTGTCGAAGCAAGTGAAAAGATGACAACATTGCAGACAAAGCTGGACTTATGGGTACGGAGAGTTCACCAAAGTAACTTTGCAAATTCTCCAAACCTAGAGTGTTTCCTGAGATAAATGAAGACATCACAGAACATTTGAAAATCTTGAAGAATCACTTCACTGGCTACTTTTCAAAAGACATGTGTACAACAGAGGGATGGATAAAAAGACCTTATGTCACTGAACTGTCAGAAATGAAAGATGACCCAGCAATAGAGGAGTTGATTGATCTTCAATCCTCAGCTACTCTTCGAGAAGAATTTGAAAAGTTTGGTGTTCATTTTTGGGTAAAATTCGCAGATTCATTTCCACTCCTTACTCAGCGTGCCTTCCAAGTGTTTGTTCCTTTTGTCACTACATACGTGAACCAGGGTTCTCAAGTTTAGTACCAATGAAGACAAAGGCCAGGAACCGATTGAAAGCCGATGACGATATGAGAGTAACATTGTCATCAACAGCTCATCGCATAAACAAACTGATGATTCAATGAATCAGCAGTGTTCCCACTGAAAATGTTTCTAGTGTTTCTGTTTGGTTTTATTTTTTTGTGATAAAAATAGATTGTATAATTATTTCTTTAGAAAAGAACGTTATATATTTTTTAGTTTTGGTGATACGAATGCATATTGCTATTTTTGTGCAAAACCTAAATAATTTATTTTTTCTGACCTTCTTGTTTTTCTGTCCCTTTATGTTGGCGAAAAAGTTTTTGTATGGAAGTAAGGGGAGCAAATGGAGAAATATATCAAGCCGAGGAGGTTAATGATGCAGGAAAAATTGAGAATCCCTGAACCAGAGAGAAGTAGATAGTACTTTTTAGGAGACTGCCTCGGTGACTAACAAGTTCTCTTTCGTCTGTCTTTCCCAAAAATTCTCTTTCTCTCTTTTTCAATTCATTTCTCTCTCTTTTCCTCACTTTCTCTCTTTTTCTTTCTCTTTCTTTCTCTCTCTCGAAATTATATTGAAACTTTCTCACAGAAACAAAGGAAAAACTCGTAGAATAGTTACAAAATGATCAGAAGTGTCTTAGTGCATAAATCAAAACCAATAGATATTTGACTCCATATCAAGAAAAGCTGACCTCAAAACTTCTCGACCAGTTTTTACAGAGATATGATGTCCAGTTTTGGTCTCCTAACTACATAAGAAGCGTACAGGACGGGGTCTATGAAGGGGGTACAGAGATGATACAAACAAATTCATGCCATCATTTAAGAAAAAAACATATGAAGAAAGTCTTAAGTTTCTCAACCAGCTCAGTCAGAAACCCGAGTCTGAGTGGCGAAAATACTCTGTACTCTGATACAGAGTGTGCAGGTTCGAATCCTTCTGTGAACTGAGACATAATGTTTGTTAAAATTTCACCCGTTTGCGAATTGTTAAGCATACCACGGCACAATAATATTGTTGAGGTGCAGCGTGGTTAATTTACGATGGTATGAAACTCCTTAGTTTTAATAAAAATGTGGATGTAAGTTGAGGGGCAGTGGAATAGTCTTCCCTCAGAAATATGTAAGTGCCACAGAAATTTAATCTTTCAGTATCCGCCTGGAAGTACAATTTTTAAACCTAGGATTCTACTAGACGAAGTCCTTGCCATGCCACTCGTGTCTAAGTGTTTGTTCCGAAGCTGTTCAGGATATCTGGTAGTTTATGCCCATCTACAGAGCAGCGTCAAGAAACAGAACTGGTACTACTTAAGAGTTGTACCATGGGGTAACTAAAGTAGAATAAGTGGTACTTAGAAATTCTGTGGTATGATCTTTGTGTCTCATGCCGGCAGTAGCCGGAGGGAGAGGAGAGTAGGGAGAGTCTACTCCATTACTATCCTTGCCTCAGCCATCTAGATAATAGCTGTTGGTCCATAATCAAGGTATAAGTACATAATCCTCAGCAGATAGCATCGTTGTGGACTCTAAAGTCTTCTTATAACTACCTTTCCCATGTACTCATGCTCTCGTAAGTGCTCTCTCTGTCTCTCTCCCCCTCACTCACTCTCTCTCTCTCTCTCTCTCTCTCTCTCTCTCTCTCTCTCTCTTCCTCTCTCTCTCCCTCTCTCTCTCTCCCTCATTCTTCCTCTCCTTATTGTACATAGAAGTAGGTAGTTCGTCACAGCAGATAACCTTGGTGTGGACTTTCAATTCGTCTGATATCTCTCCCATTTACTTCCATTGAATGTCACACACACACACACACACACACACACACACACACACACACACACACACACACACACACACACACACACACACACACACACACACACACACACACACACACACACACACACACACACACACACACACACACACACACACACACACGCGCCTGGCAAACCCAGAACAGCGTTTTGACACCTAAGTAAGAAGTCACTCAAGGGAATATACACTGTATACGTCAGGACCATATAAGAGTATGCAGCACCAGTTTGGAACTCACACCTGGTCAAGTACGTCAAAAATATAAGACTAGTCCAAGAGCTAAGGAATATGTCCTACAAGGAAAGGTTAAGGGAAATCAACCTGAAGACACTGGACGGCAGGAGGGTTAGGAACATGAAAATTAGGGGACTGGAGGATGAGTCTGGGAAGGAAGAGTGGGTAGCAGAACTCATGAAAAGGGAACATGAGTGGAAAAGGAAGCTAGAAGTGCTTAGCATGAAAATGGAGGAGAGGATAGCTGGAGAGAGCAGGAAGTGGGAGATGCAAGTCACAGCAACAGAGGCTAAGATAAAGAAATTAGAAGAGAAACTGAAAAATCTGAAACAGCCCAATGAACTAAAGAGCAATGTGAGCATGACATCAGAAACTGCTACGACAGTCACAAACAAGGGGACTGTAGGGAACAAAGCACAGCATGGTTTCAGGGAAGGAAAATCCTGTGTCACAAACCTACTGAGTTTTATGACAAGCTAACAGAAGTAAGACACGAGAGAGAGGGGTGGATAGACTGCATTTTCTTGGACTACTAGAAGGCCTTCGACACAGTTCCTCACAAGAGGTTAATGCAAAAGCCAGAGGATTAGGCACACGTAACAGGAAAGGCACTGCAATGGATCAGAGAATATCTGACAGGGAGGCAACAACGAGTCATAGTATGTGACGGTGTCAGAGTGGGCGCCTGTGACGACCGGGGTTCCACAGGGGTCAGTCCTAAGACCTGTGCTGTTTTTGGTATATGTGAATGACATAACGGAAAGGACAGACTCAGAAGTGTCCCTGTTTGCAGATGATGTGAAGTTAATGAGGAGAATTAAATCGATCGAGGATCAAGCAGGGCTACAAAGAGACCTGGACAGGGTACAAGCCTAGTTCAGCAACTGTCTCCTTGAATTTATCCCCGCCAAATGCAAAGTTATGAAGATCGGGGAAAGGCAGAGAAGACCGAAGACAAAGTATAGTCTAGGTGGCCAAAGACTGCAAACTTCACCCAAGAAAAAAGATCTCCTGAGGCGCACATCAATCAGATAACTGCTGTAGCATAGGGGCGTCTGGCAAACCTAAGGATAGCGTTCCGATACCTCAGTAAGGAATCGTTCAAGTCTCTGTACACCATATACGTCAGGCCCATATTGTAGTATGCAGCACCAGTTTGGAATCCACACCTCCTCAAACACGTCAAGACTAGTCTTTTTTGCAATAAGACTAGTCACAGAGCTAGGGATTGTCCTACGAAGAAAGGTTAAGGGATATCTGCCTGACTACACTGGAGGACCGTAGGGTCAGGGGGATACAGGATAACGACATATAAAATACTGCGAGGAATTGACAAGATGGGCAAAGACAAGATGTTCCAGAGATGGGACACATAAACAAGGGATCACAATTGGAAGCTGAAGACTCCTATGAGTTAAAGGGATGTTAGGAAGTATTTCTTCAATCATAGAGTTGTCAGGAAGTGGAATAGCCTAGAAAGTGACGTTGTAGAGTCGGGAACCATACATAGTTTGAAGACGCGGTTTGATAAAGTTCATGGAGCAGGGAGGGGACCTAGTAGCAATCAGTGAAGAGGCGGGGCCAGGAGCTATGACTCGATCCCTGCAACCACAAATAGGTGAGTACACACACACACACACACACACACACACACACACACACACACACACACACACACACACACACAATTTCTGACTCTGTGTGAAGACTTTTAAAACACTCAAAATATTTACAGGTCACAAAATGTTTTTATATGAAACATCAAAAATTTGTGAAATAGTGAAAAACGTTTGAAAAACGCTAAAAATCTATATTCTTTTAGTCCCGATGTGATATGGGTGCACCTAGGAGTGAGTTCAAGTGAACTCACCTAGGTGTGAAGAACACTGTACCGGTAGAACAGACTGTTAAGAAGCGTGACTTTATCGACTGAAGGAAAAGAATAATGGAAAGAGGAAAATGTGAAGAAGGGGAAGTTGTGAAGGAGAAGAGAAGGAGAAGGCCACTGTGGCCCGTGGCCTGGTGGAAAAAGCTCTCGCTTCACACGGTGAGGGTCCGGGTTCGATTCCCGGCAATGGTTGAAACAATGGGCGTGTTTCCTTACACCGGTTATCTATGTTCACCCATCGGTAAAATGGGTACCTGGGTATTAGTGGACTGGTGTGGGTCGCATCCTGGGACAAAACTGACCTAATTTTCCCGAAATGTTTAACACATCAAGCTGCTTCTGCATAGCAGTATGTCACTGATGTCACTGAAATGAAGGCATTATTATTATTATTATTATTATTATTATTATTATTATTATTATTATTATTATAAAAAAAAGAGAAGTTGAGGAGGGAAACTGGAAAAGGGAAAGTGCAGTAGTGTAAAAAGGAAAGGAAGCGAAGAGGAGAAAGCAGAAGAATGGAAGTTAAGAAGTGGAGGAAGGGGAGAGGAGGAGGATGGTAGGTAAAGGCTGAATAGTAATGATTTTATTTTCCTCACACTGACATGAACAATAAAAATCAATAACTTTCATTATTATGCATAAACTTTCGTACACGCAAACACATACATGTATATTTTATAAACCTTGTATTTTATATATGTATAAAAAGTCCCGTCCAAAGATATTCTGTCACAATCTCGTAAATCAAAGTATAAGTAATAAATACTTCATCAAGTAACTCTTTTCTTACTCTCAGGTTTCCTCTGATATTGTAAACAAAAATACAATTTTTGCTTTTGTTGATACATTAAAATACCGAACAAATAATTTTTATATTAATGCAGCAACAATATTATTCTAGGCTTAAAGTAAATGAAATATAAAACAGTTTTGTCTTTCATAATATAAATGAGATGCTAATGATATTTGCAATAAACTTGATTGCTGGATTGTTCGTGCGTGGTGACTCTTTGAACATCTTAATGAGAATAATATGTGGTGACATATGCTACAGTTGTCCGGGGAATAATAACATTGTAGTGTCAATTACTGTTGAAGCGAATATTAGTAGCAGTGCTAGATCACAATTCCAGTAATATTGTATATGATTCTGACTCCGACGCTGAAACACTAATTGTGTTAGGCTGATTCAACAAAGATATTGAAGCATAGGTAATTATGCAGTTGATCCTGCAGTTAAGGTTTTGATAGTCGGTTTCATTATGTTGTATTTATCTTTTAGTCTATTTATATTTATTGCCTGTGTTTTTATCTTTATTTTTAGCCATATTTTGCTAATATTGCTGTTTTAATGTTTGTGTATATTGTCAATGTTCCCGTTGTTTGTAGGATCGATAGCAGAGTGGATAAGGTGACATGTACGTTGTGTTGTCTCTTGAGGCGAAACAATGTGTTGTGGGGTCGAATCTTATATATATATATATATATATATATATATATATATATATATATATATATATATATATATATATATATATATATATAAACACTGATCTCTGGCTGAAGGAGACTCGAACCTACGAACCTTGGAACAAGGTACGCAGTGTTTTACCAATCTACCCACACTGGACCAATACCTTGGAGTCCAGCTTGCGCTAGACTTTGATCCAAGGCAGCCAGCTTTCAGGGACAAGGCTTACAGCTTTTCATCTCATCCCCTGCATGCATCAGCCTTACTAGAGATATTAACAATGCAAGGAATTCGCAAGAGCAGGCGAAATATACACAAACACTGATCTCTGGCTGAAGGAGACTCGAACCTACGAACCTTGGAACAAGGTACGCAGTGCTTTACCATTCTCACCACAAGATCAGTGTTTGTGTATATTTCGCCTGCTCTTGCAAATTCCTTGTATTGTTAATAACTCTAGTAAGGCTGATGCATGCAGGGGATGAGATGAAAAGCTGTAAGCCTTCTCCCTGAAAGCTGGCTGCCTTGGATCAAAGTCTAGCGCAAGCTGGACTCCAAGATATTGGTCCAGTGTGGGTAGATTGGTAAAGCACTGCGTACCTTGTCCCAAGGTTCGTAGGTTCGAGTCTCCTTCAGCCAGAGATCAGTGTTTGTGTATATTTCGCCTGCTCTTGCGAATTCCTTGCATATATATGTGTGTGTGTGTGTGTGTGTGAATCGACCACGCAGGTAACTTATTACAGTTTTTACAATTATTTATCCCACACCGGAAATGCTAGTAAAACTGACAGCTGGAGGATGAGAGAAGAATTTATTTTGTTTAAACAGAGAGACGGATAGAAAGAGACATTTCGAGTCATGGATTCTTACACTCATACATACGTACGTACAAACGCACCCACAGTTGTGCAGTTCATGAACGTTTACTCAGAAATGTTAATGTTTATACAAGTTAAGAGGTGCACACAAATAAATGCCAGCACACAGTAACAAATACAGAGCAAATGTAATAAATCCTTCATCCAGTGAACGGGAACTCAATTTATTCCTGTCAGTATTGTAACGTTATTGTTGAATCTCATCACATATTGCAACAATTTTTCTCGTATTTGGTAAACTTTATATGAACGAATATATAATTTCAACCCTAACGAGACAGTAGTATTTCCCCCAACTTTTGTAAATGATACAAAAAACATATAGCTTTTTTAACATAATGAGATGTTAATGGTATTCGTTATGAACTTGGTGTTCATTATCTGTTTCTGTCTGTTTGTTATGTTTGCGTTTGATGTTTGTTCCTTTGTTTATAGCAATGTTTATTGTTTGTGTGATTGTTTTTGTCCGTATATACTCGTTGTTTATGCCGTGTTTGTGTTTGTTAATGGGTTTTGCCTGTGTTCCTGTGTTTATATTTTGCAATATATATTTGTCTACATAAATCTGTGCTTTTCTACTTATCTCTGAGAAAATGTAAATTTATTAACAATAATAAGTTAAGTATTTTCAGTGTGAACACTACAGAAAATTAAATTATTTTTCAGAGTCCCATAATAAACTCAATATTTGTAGTTTTAATACCAAGAAATGTATTAACAAACTTCAACGCACCATTTTCAATGCTACCCAGGCAATAAGCTTTGATAATCCTTTTAACTCATGTGCAAGTCCCGATTAAATCCAACCTCTCTCACTAATGCATTTATCAAACATAAATTTGAAACTGTCCAAGGTTCTAGCTTCAAAAAACCTACTAGACAGACTGTTCCACTCCAGTATTTTCCTATATCCTTTCTAAATCTAAATTTACCTAATCTGAATTCATTATTGTGGGTTCTTTCTTGGAGGGAAATTCTCAAGAACTTATTTATATCTCCTTTCCACATACACACTTCAGCTTATTAAAGCTTCCGGAGAGCGAAACGTTGCCACAGTAAAATGTCACATTAGTTGCACTTGTGTCCTTTTACTTAACATGTCTCCCCTCATTCTTCGTCTTACAAAAGAATGTAATTTAAAGGACTTCAGTCTTTCTTCATAAGAAAGATTTATGTTGTGTATTAATTTTGTTATCTATCGCTGACTGTTTTCTAACGAATTTGTATTCAGCCTGTAAAATAGAGAGCAGAACTGAGCTGCTTAATCTAAATGAGGCCTTACTAATGATGTGTAGAGCTGTAGAATAATCGCCGGACTTCTATCGCTAATCCAAACGATTTGAAACCGTTTGGATTAGACGTTCTGAATTTTTAAAGGAAGCCTTGGAGGAAGTTACAGCAGAGTAAAACACGAACACAGTAATTAAAAATATGCCTGCTCAAACAGTTTTTAAGGGCTCGCTGTACTCGTATGAATTAAAAACTAAAAACGCGAGTTTTATTAACTCTCAATTTTGTTTCAGTTCCATTCTCTTGAAAATTATCTATAATCCTGGATTTTGTGTTTTTTAATAAAGTCCAATATGATAAAAAAAATTCTCATGTACAAAACCCGAATTTAATAAAAAATGACGATCTTATCGTGTGAGGATTTATCTTGTGAACTCTCTGTGAATAAAACCAATGGTGCCGTCCATCGAGCATGTATACCAGTAGGTTAAGGAGTTTGGAGAAAGCCAGGTGAGAGATACAGCGGCTGACTGTGGTAAACAAGAGGATTCGTAGTAATCCTCCTGTTGTTAATGTTCATGGCAACGAACGAAGCTGGACAGTTGTTGGGCAGGAGGAACGACGCTGGAGATCAAAGGGAAGGATGTTAAGGTGGAAACGATGGTGATCCGGGAGAATGCTGTGGAAACATTCAACCCGTTCTCCGTGCTGCCTGACGAATGCTAGTCGATTACTGGGAACGACACAACGAATTGCACAAGGGAAGGTAAGCACAAAGTACTTGTTGGAAGGATAAGAGTAAGAGACAGAGGGTTTGCTTTCCAGGGGTTGAAATGGAGGATCTTGAAGAGGAATTAAACACATGTACAACTTCTGGGTGGCTTTAACTATACAAATTCAAAGACATAATTGAAAGACAGTGGAACTATATACAAAAGATGAGGTACTCAGTCCCTCAGCCTCGGAGCTGGTGACGAGTGCCGTAGTCGTGAAGAGTCTGAAGCAAAGGCGTGAAGATTGGTGTTTATATAGTGATGCATGAGATGAGGGACGTGTAACCTTTGCTCCAGACTCTTCACGACTACGGTGCTCTTCACCAACTCCGAGGCTGAGGGACTGATCACCTCATCTTTTGTATTTAGTTCTACTGTCTTCTAATTATGTCATTGACTTTGCTTGAGGAGTATGGTTCTAATAGCTGCTTCTGAGTTTCATCATTGCCTATGATTATTCCAAGGATATTCTTTTTATTTATTCCCCCCCCCCCTCCAAAAAAAAGGTTTACATATACTGTAGAGAGAGAGAGAGAGAGAGAGAGAGAGAGCTCTTACCTTGTAAATAAAGTTAGTAACTCTAAGCTTAACCTTATAGAATCCTATGTAAAAAAAAATGATTGTGTGTGTGTTACAAAATTATGGGAACCCACGGGATTAAACACTGGTCTGGGAGTAATTTCAAAATGATTAAATTAACCACCCTATGGCCACACACTCGTAAACTCACAAAAAGCAATAAACAGTTAATCAACACTTGTTTACTAATCACCTTAGGTTTAATCTTTGAGCAAGGACAAACTGGCCTTTTGAATATATATATATATATATATATATATATATATATATATATATATATATATATATATATATATATATATATATATATAAACAAAATACAAAATGAAAGTAATACAGTAGTACACTCTTTTGGTGATTAAAATTAGGCCACTGGGAAAATTAAGCATTATTACCTACGCCTTTGGGCCGCCATACTCCCCAGCTGACGTTCCAGCCTGCTGATAAATATGCTATTAATTCTGTATCTCCGCAAGTCACACAGACCCTGCTCAGACAATATGGCCAGGCACCTGCCAGGGCCGACATAAGCGCAAAACAAAACCCAAAGTCAACCTACAGCCTGAGTACTGTAACAAAATAAATTCAAGGTATTTATCTCAATCCTGGCTCCATAATGCTGTCCATGCTGTTACCTTCTAGTGACACTATGATATCCCTTTCTAAACACAATACCTTTTTTTATATGCAGTTAATCTTCGTACTATAAACATATTATTTTACAGTTTATTACAATAAAACAGTAGCCTACTTTATTGTAATAAACCAGACCACAGGTCTCACCCAGCTAGCTGTATCCAATCGGATGCAGCTAGTCAGAAGAGAAAAAGGAAAATTACCTCAAGGTCTAGGACAGGGGTCTCCAGACTTTTTACAGTGAAGGCCACATTATATATTTTACACATTTTCAAGCGCCAAAGAATAAATTAATCTTATTAATAAATATTAATGAGTGATTAAAATTTAAATGATGTAATCAGCAACGTATGATTCAGAGCAAAAGAGACAAAATACCGTGTTTACACTGAGAAATGATATATAATGAGTAAAAATGTCAAACATAAGCTAATGCTCTGACAGTATAATGATATAATCAGTTACTGAAGTGCAGCTGCAAAAAGCTGGCTCAAGATTAATGGGATTCATGGAATTGGTTTTTTAATATCAAAATACAGTGGACCCCCGCATAACGATTACCTCCGAATGTGACAAATTATGTAAGTGTATTTATGTAAGTGCGTTTGTACGTGTATGTTTGGGGGTCTGAAATGGACTAATCTACTTCACAATATTTCTTATGGGAACAAATTCGGTCAGTACTGGCACCTGAACATACTTCTGGAGTGAAAAAATATCGTTAACCGTGGGTCCACTGCTGAACTAGGGTTTCAAGCTTGAGGAACCAATTGTTAAATTGGACTTCAAATGTTTATCAGGCAAATTTTTGCAATACTTGGACTTGGAATATTTCAATTTTGTAAACGCTTGTTCATACAGGTACGTTGTACCAAAAACTGTTGTGAATCCACAAGCAGATCGCTTCAAATTTGGAAACTTTTCAGGCTGTAAAGATTTATAAAATTGGATCAGATTTCCTTCTTATTTTTCTTTCAGCATGTCACCTGACTGGAGATCAATAAGTTGCCTCTGCAACTGACTTGGCAGTATTTCAACAATTCAGTCAAATGGATTTTGAAACAGCTTCACTTCATCTGTTTTTTCCTTCATGATAAGAAATTTGTTTCTGAAATTGTTTTCGCAAGTCATTAATGATTTCTGTTGCAAATGAAGAGGGAAATTCTGCTTCGTTTTCTTTATGAAATTTTTCACAACATGAGAAATGAACAGAGTTAGAAACCTTCACTTGTCCTTCAAATAGCATCTGTTTTGCCCTGAATACCTTGACATGTGTGAATAGATCACAAATCACATTTGTTTCACCTTGCAACTTCAGATTCAGATGATTCACATGACTTGTCACGTCTTCAAAAAATGCCAATTTCCAAATCCAGTTAGCGTTTGATAGAAGTAGTTTGGATCGATTCTTCTCTATGAGAAATGAATCAATTTCCTTTCGAACTGCTATATAATAAGGCAAGTCAACGAACTCAATCAGTTTTTTGTTTTTTTCAGAAAATCACGAAACTGGCTATGATTAAGCCTCTGAGATTTTGAATGAAATTGACTGTTGAAACAACAGCATTCCACACAATGATTGCTGATGGACAACTTAATGCAGAAACATGGGCTTTGAGAAGCCACCATCCTCACAAGCTTTTGTGATTTGTCCAACCAAACCTTTCTTCACCCCAGACATGTTCTTTCTTCCATCAATTGTCACACATTGCAGTTTATTCCTCTCCAGGTTATATTCTAGTACAGTTTATTTTGAAATTCTCTGGTTCCTGTTATGTACATGCTATACATTGACGCTAATTCTTGTGTGACATTAAATTCATTGTCGATGCGACGGATGAATACTAAGAGTTGTGATGTGTCACATCATTCGATTCATCAAGTGCGAGAGAATAAAACTAAAAATTTCGTGCTTTATCTGCAATTTGGTGAATTATATTGCTTCGTACATCCTCAGTTCTACGAGTAACAGCATTTAGCACAAGAGTGAGGATTTGAACAGATTTGCTTTTTCTGGTCATAAGTCTTCCACTGCTTCCTTCATACACTCTTTGATCAGATCTCCATCAGTGAATGGCTTTCCTCTTTTAACTAACGCATAAGTTATTTTGTAACTGGCTCTGGTTAAAGTTTCATTTTCGGCTTTCTTCTACGTTAAAAAAAAAAAAACTTGTTGGCAAAGCAAACTGCGTTGCACTGATCCATTTTTTTCAGAACTCTGTGTTCCTGTGAATTGTGAATAACTTAATGTTTGGTCTCAGTGCTGATGTACATTGTGCTCCTTCAAAGCTGCAACAGTTTCGTCACTATACTTTTTATAAGAGTCAACATCAAAAAGGCTTCCAGAAATAGCGCAAAGATTTGACAAGTGTGCATAGTAATTTCTTTATTGAAAGTGATATCCCATTACCCATTGTAACACAATTTTTGTTCGTGGCAAGTGTTATTTTCCATCTCCTTTTATTGCAAAACAATAGAAAATTCCCATTGTTCCTTTTAAACTTTGCTTTTGTGGCTTGCAGGATTAATTTTTGACAAAAATGGCTAAATTTCAATATTTTTTTGCTAGTTTTGGATGTAAAATAAAAACATAATAAAACAAATAAAATTTACATAAATAAAATAAAATTTACACAAATCTTATTTTAAACTTTCTGAAACATATTTATAAAGCTAAATATGAGCAATTTTTCTAGATTTGCGATCAGCAACAAATCACTTTCCCGTTTAAGCCCCCGAATGTAGTCACTCATCATGTTTTCATTATAAGATCGCTGATATATGTGTTCAAAGTCCATTATATCTTGGTGAAGCGCTCCACTTGCTCCTCTGAGTATGATCCCATATTCTCCTTGAAATTGTCAAAATGAGCATCAAGGATATAAACCTTAAGGGACATCCTACAGCACATAATTGTCAACCTTGTTATTGCCCATAAAGCCCTGAGCTACAGCAACAAAACTCTCACAGGCTTCCTTTTCCTTCTCTGTGAGCTTTTTTGGAAATTCTGGGCACCCTATGATTTTCCTGACTTGTAGTCCAGTGAAGATGCCAGCCTTCACCTTTGCCTCTGATAGCTTGAGAAAGAAGTCTTGAAGATACTTGAAGGCTGCAAACTCTTTGTCAAGAGCTGTAACAAACTATTTCATTAGCTCTTGTTTGATGTGTAATGGAGGGAACAGAATCTTTTGAGACACCACCAGTGGTTTATGTTTGATATTATGTCTTTCTACTGAGAACTCAGTCCTTTGAGATTAGTGCTTCCTCTGGTAATGTGCTGCTCTGTCTCTACTATCCCAAATGACGGAGATAATAGGGAAACTTAGTAAAACCTCCTTGGAGTCCCATCAAAAATACCACCATTTTGAAGTCTCCAATAACCTCCCAGCCATACTTGTAAGAGTTGGAAGATTCCAGTAGAAGTTTGACACTGTTGTAGTCCTCCTTAAGATGCACTGAATGAGCCAAGGAAAGAGATGGATACTTGTTTCCATTGTGCATCAAACAAGCCTGATACATAAAAACATAAGAATGGAGGAACACTGTAGAAGGCCTACTGGCCCATACAAGGCCGGTCCTTATCAACTACCCAAGAATTTACTCCCGTACCCATGACACCAATCAAACCCAGCCTTATCATTACAGTAGCACAACTGAAGTGTTGGTGACGTTTTCTTTGGCTTGCTACTTGCACACTTTCATCCTTGAGCCTTGAAATCAAAAGCTCAGCATTTGACTTCGCCAAACCAAGATCTCTGATAAGGTCATTAAGGTCTGTATGGTTTGGTAGTAAGGATTCCTTCCAACAGCTGCATCTGTGAGCTCAGTCTTGTTCACTGTGCTAATGATTTTCTGATTTGCTGCTTTCTTCCTCTGACGGTTGACTTCTTCCTGGAGGTGTAGGTACAGGAAAATCAGCACTGTGTGGTACTGTGCAATAGAAGAGGGAAGGTCTGGATAAGAAATGGCAGGTGCATTTTTCCCAGTTCGGTGTTTGGAAGGATCCACCAGACAGAAGTAGCAGTTGGTTGAGTGATCAGTGGGTTCACAACATATTCCTGAAACACCAAACTTCATGGCTCTTTTTTTCTCCTCTATATCATCCTGTAAAACAACAAAAGAATGTTCCTATTCAGTATTTTACCCTTCATATAACTAATGACTTTCATACCTTCCAATGTTTTCTTACAATGTTCACAAGCAACATGAGGCGCCCAGGTCTTGTCTTGGTCCACAACTGCCATGACAAAATATGCTTTTAAGCTTTACACATATTTTGTAGATGCTGTTACAGAGAACTTCTTTGCTCTTGTCTTAATGAATTGACCACATAAGTAACAGAATACATCTGGAGAATGACTGCAGCTCTTGATGCCGTTTCACTTCTTCTAATGCATCTTCTCAGGCAGCCAGAGCTGAACTGAATGCTGGTGTGTGAGCCCCTGTTTTTATATTTGACGAGCAAAACTTTAGAGCATAATAGTTTTACATCAGTCTTTCCTGAAAGTGTTCTAGAAGAGTCCTGACCACAAGAGCAAAGTTCTGGGATTAAAATTGCGTTTTTAAATTTTGTTTAGTTATAAAGAATTGGGAAATTATGCTTATTTCCTAGGAACACGACAAAAGTGAAATTTTGTTACATAGTGAATTATCAACTCTGTATCCCACAGCAACCTTCAATAATCATAACCGGCTACGTAAAACACACCTCTGAGAGAAATGATAGGAGAGCACAGAAGGAAAAAGTATGAATCCAAAAAAACTGGGTGGACAGTCACACATAATTTTTTTGGTGAGACTGTGGCTGTAAAGAAAACACTGGAGTCATCACTGATGATCCTCAGAAGGGTCCGAGGGCTTTACTTACACTGTCATTCCTGGAATCACTGGAGACGCTCCACACTGGTGATACAAAAAACATCCAGAACACCCAGGATCACTATTATTGACCCAAAACAATAGTGAGGCATCACCACCAGCACCTGTAAACTAAAACCCTTTGGCCTAGCAGCCCATAGGACATCAATAAAACACACACGTGAGGCATACCAGCCACATACCTTACTTAGGTATGTAAACTGACATGACTACTACCAAAACACAAACACCAAAGAAATCTGATGTCCTCACCACCAGCTGAACTCGTTTCTCTCCTCTAGGTAGTCAGAGATGCCATTTACTCGCCCACTGCAAACCACCTCAAAACAAGAGCAGATAATTGATATACACACTTCATTATGTACATTATGTACACATGAGACAATGCACCAGCAACCACATTCTCTGTTCTCTTTACATAGCGAGGTTGGAGGTACAAGCCCACGTAGTGAATCTTTGAGTGTGGTTCATCTTTAGATGAAGGAATCGTAAAGGACTGTGATCACTGTATACAGAAACAGCATGAGGAGATCCTGAGACATGCACAAAAAAAAAATGTTGCACAGCCAACACCTAAGCTAGAGGTGGCAAAGTTTGGAGTAAACTTAAATTCAGAGAAATAGCTCATAGTAACAATTTAGTGACCTCTCTCAACAATACAGAAAACACCAATACCGCAGACATCCCTTAACAAAAACCCAGGCTGTGTAAACCAAGATTGGACAGTTACAAAAATTTTTTTGACTTTTCATGTTCACATAAAGTTCAAGCACATAAAGAGGCCAATTAATATTACAAACATAGAGATATCACTGGCCCACACGGTCATGGAAACCAGATAACCCAGCCACATATTTAGTTTACTTATAAAATTATTTCTTCCCTTACTGCATCAGTAGCATCATCCTTCTTATAGGAAACCTGTCAGCCATAGTAATTAACTTTACCTTGCGGTAGTCAGTGCATATGCTCAGGGTGCCATCGGGTGTGAGGCCCGTGAAACAAGGCGATGCCCACTGAATCTCGCTGGGTACAGTCAAAATATCTTGGAGAAAAAACTCATCTCCTCCTCTACAAATTACTCTTCATGCAGGTTCATTCCCTCACAGGGACTGTTGAATTTGCTTCCCTAACATTTACTTAACGGGAATTCAGTTTTCCCCTTCACAGACATCCAAAACAACTTTACAAGTGCGAAGGTGCTGAACCAACTTTCCAACTTTTTTCTTAGATATTCCGAAGTCTTGTAAAATTTTAGTATTTCTTAAATACTTATTTGTCATTACAAACACATAACTGTTTTGAACAAGGTTACCCTTTACTGTAGCACTAGTCATTTAACTATTTAAACCATTAATATGTACATTACACTCAGTCCTTTGCTGCTTGGGTGTGTGGATTTTATAATTTACATCTGAAGCCTTAACTAACACCGTGTACGACTCACTGCGCCTTGTTGTCCAAACATTCTCAGGAATCGGCTCTAATGCCAGCACCTCCTCTCCATCCTCCAGTGTGTAGCACCACCGTACGGTCCAACAGCATCATCCTGGTCTGGCTGGCGACCAGATTTACTGTTGCCATCCACCTCATATGAGCCAAACTGTCTCTGAAACTGAGAAAATGCTCCGAGGGGAAAGTATCTCCAGCTTCACCCAGGCAGTGCTTCCCCAAAATGACCAATGATCCCCTTAATTGGTGGCCACCAAAGGTACAATAGCTCACTGATTCTAGAGTGCTTCTCGGCAAGCACATAAAAGAGGTGGGGGTAATCCCTCATCCCAGACCATATGGTACTGGGCTATACAAACATGCAGCATAGTCTTAATAGACTGGTGAAAACACTCTGGTACCTCCCTTGGCTCAACTATGCTCTCGTGAGGATCTGTAAAAATTCAGAACCTGACACTCAAATGCTCTGACATGACAACTTGGTCACATGCTTCCTTAACTCCACTTAGCAATTTCTATACTTCCTCATAGAGTTTTTCCCATTTGTTCAATTCTGCATGAGAAACATTTGTTAAATTTGGGGACCAC
Organism: Cherax quadricarinatus; assembly: GCF_038502225.1. Lineage (NCBI taxonomy): Eukaryota > Metazoa > Arthropoda > Malacostraca > Decapoda > Parastacidae > Cherax > Cherax quadricarinatus. The sequence continues at coordinate 17,300,188 of NC_091358.1, read as the reverse complement.
CGCCTCCGTAACAACTGACAAGTGAATAGCATTCAATTGTCAGTTGTTACGGAGGGCCTCAACCAGCTGTTGCAGAATCGGAGTATTTACTCCAGTGCCAGCTTCCTGACCCCCCACTCAGACTGGGTTCTACCTGGGCCGTTTCATCACTGCCCCGAATCTGCTGCAGTCTGGACTCAAGGGACAGGTTCTTCAGGCCCAAATTACCGCAGAAGCTTTTCTTTTTGTCATCTCTCTAGTCACAGTACACACTGAAAACAGTTCAAAGACAGTAACTCTAGTTTTTTCCGCCAAAACTTGTAAATCAGAGTCCCTCCAAACCATACATTCTTCATTCTCGAGGAGGTATATCCTCTGTAGGTATTACAGAGGATGGTGTACACCTTGATGATGAATACCGACAAGTTGGTTTAGAAAGACACGTAAGCAAACACTGTGACATTTATTAGAAAACGTTTCGGTCCTGAGACCTTCATCACTTCTAACATTCAGAGTTGTTGTTGTTGTAGGTTTGCCGGTACTTCCAGCACGGGTCTTCTCCAGATGGCGACCCGGCGGTGGTCTCCTGGGCGGGGGGGTGTCGTTCATCTTCTTTCTTGGGGCCCTCCGGTTGGAGGGTGACTTCTCCTGTCTTGCGGTGACTTCCCAAGTGGGAAGTGTCTTCTCGTTTAGCATCTTCAGCAGCATAAGAGGGCGGAGGCAGCAGATTCACATACAGAGGTAGAAAGACATTCTATATAAGCAGAGAGTGAGGTGTGAGTGACGCATGGTGACCTGAGGAGTGAGGTGTGAGTGACGCATGGTCACCTGAAGAATGCCTCACTCACAACTCACTCTCTGCCTATATATAATGTCTTTTTACCTCTGTATGTTAGAAGTGATCAAGGTTCCAGGACCGAAACGTTTTCTAATAAATATGTCATAGTGTTTGCTTACGTGTCTTTCTAAACCAAATTGTCGGTATTTATTACCAAGGTGTACACCAACCTCTGTAATACCTACAGAGGATATACCTCCTCGAGAATGAAGAATATTTGGTATGGAGGGACCCTGATTGACAAGTGCCTTTCTGTTACAGATGATATACCTTCAAAAGGTATATCCTCTGTAATACCTACAGAGGATATACCAGGACCGACATAAAGCGCAAAACAAAAACTAAACCCAGCCTACGGCCTGAGTATTATAACAAAATAGTCCAAGGTACTTATCTCCATCTTGCCTCCATGACAACGCCCTTCTAGTGACGCTGTGACGCCACTTCCTACGGCAAAGCATCGACATATAAAATTCTGGATCATTCTTTCACACTATCAACACTTTATTTTATACACAGTTCATCTTCACACTATAAACACATTATTTTACAACTTATTACAATTCGGCAGTAGCCTGCATGAACACAAACAGACTGCTGCTATGCAGTAGCCTGCATAAGTGCGTTTGTGTGAGTGGGTTTTTTCTACACAAACTGAATATCGATTGATAGTCAACAGGTTTAAAGGAAATGACAAAGTGCACCGCATAATTCTGTGAAATAATCCTTTAGATAAGAGCCCCAGTTATAGCCCCAGGATGTAAGTAATTATTTATATATTCATGGCTAAGCACTAAGTCCATCAAGGTCAGGCAGCACCTGGGGAATGACAGGCAATTAAGCTTGAGCCAAGGAGGTGGTCTCCGCCAGTGTCTTGGCTCAAGCTTGAGCCAAGGAGGTGGTCTCCGCCAGTGTCTTGGCTCGAGCTTGAGCCAAGGAGGTGGTCTCCGCCAGTGTCTTGGCTCAAGCTTGAGCCAAGGAAGTGGTCTCCGCCAGTGTCTTGGCTCAAGCTTGAGCCAAGGAGGTGGTCTCCGCCAGTGTCTTGGCTCAAGCTTGAGCCAAGGAGGTGGTCTCCGCCAGTGTCTTGGCTCAAGCTTGAGCCAAGGAGGTGGTCTCCGCCACTGTCTTGGCTCAAGCTTGAGCCAAGGAGGTGGTCTCCGCCAGTGTCTTGGCTCAAGCTTGAGCCAAGGAGGTGTGTCTCAAGCTTGAGCCACTGTCTTGGCTCAAGCTTGAGCCAAGGAGGTGGTCTCCGCCAGTGTCTTGGCTCAACCTTGAGCCAAGGCAGTGGTCTCCGCCAGAGTCTTGGCTCAAGCTTGAGCCAAGGAGGTGGTCTCCGCCACTGTCTTGGCTCAAGCGCCCGTTACCAGTTCCACTTCATCCCTTTAAAAATCACAGAATGTAAAAATCATTATTTCTTGTCTATATTACTAGAACTGGTAAATATCCAGTAAATCATACAATGTGCATTTAGGTATTCATATAACTACATTATTAAAAAAATCAATAAAAAATTAGTATAATATTAATATTGGTTATTAAACAATGCTTTAATAGTAATTTATAATTCCCCTCTGAAAAATTCTCTCTTCACAGTTCTCCTTCTAAACACACATTCTTAAACAAAGCTTCAGATAATAAAGAAAACTTAATTTGATTTAAATAATATTTCTTCGTTTCATACTTATGCTATTTTTATATTAATTTTATAATGTGGAATAATCTTCATTATTAAGTTGTTTATCTTATTTTGAGATTCATGAAAGTATTAATAAAATAATTCTAAGTGATCATGCTTAGTTTTTTACATTAATAAAAAAAGGCACAATACCGTGACTGGAACGATACATAAATAACCCGCACATAGAAGAGAGGAGCTTACGACGACGTTTCGGTCCGACTTGGGCCATTTACAATGGAACGTCGTCGTAAGCTTCTCTCTTCTATGTGCGGGTTATTTGTGTTTAGTTTTTTAACTTTTATTAAGAAAAAGTGCAAAGAAGAAAAGGACAAAATAGTCTTAGACACGCCGAGGTAACATAGAAACACAAAACTTAATTAACACTCTCAAACACACAATATAAATAAAGGAATGCACCACAACATATGTAACATATAGACTCATACAGAACCACAGCAACACAAATTAAACATTGCCTCAGATAACCACAGTCATGCATAAAACAGCTAAAAACACAAAACATAGTGGTGACAGCACAGACAACGTCAATACTGCAGAGTTAGCTGCAAAATTAACCATTGTTCAGTATCTGTGTTGAATCAGTGTAATACCACCAATGTTGCAGCGCAGAGTCAGACTCGTGTCATATTGATATTCAACAGTCAGATATCCAACCTAAGACTATAAATAATATCCACTTCAACATTACCTGACCTAACCATGTCATAATATCTCGGCCAACTCCACCATAAATCGCCAACATTGTTATTTTTATTGAGATAATCAGAAAAATTTCCTCACGTGAACGAACATACAATCAACTTTATTGCTTTATGACGAATATTAGCATACCATTATGTAATGAAAGGCAAAGTAAAATTGTATTTTATTTACAGCAAGTTTAGGAAAACATTGCTGTATTAATGTCGAAATTATTTGTTCTTTCATGTAAAGTTTAAGAGATACGAGAAAATGTTATTGCAATACTCGTGGAGACTTCACAGTTGTATTGCATTTCCAACAGGGTTATATTGAGTCCCAACTGGCAGGATAAAGGATTTATTTCATTTGCTTTGTGTGTTAGAGTGCCAACACTTTTTTGTGTACACATCTTTAAACGTACATAAAAAATATTTTTCAGAACAAACATTCGTGATTTATAGCTCTGAGTGTGTGTGTTTGTGTACATATGTGGATGCATATATTTGTCGATCTCCTCCACCTCCTTTCCCTCATTTATCCTCCACTTCGACTTCTCATCTTCCCACATCCAGTTTCCTTTGTCCACTTTTCCTTCAGCTTCCATTTCCTTCTCCCTTCCTCTTCCCCATATGATTTCCTGTACGTCCCTTTTCCACCTCTCCTCCAGTTCACCTCCAGTTCTCCTTCTCTACCTGTCCTCCTCTCCTTCATTCCATTTTCATTATTTTTTTTTCCTTAAGCCGATAGGTCACGTTCCTTCATAGTTTGTTCCCACTAATCCCACTCCTATGTGTACCCCGTTGACGTGCCCAGTTCACCTCACTTCTAGGTGTGCCCAGTTCACCTCACTTCTAGGTGTGCCCAGTTGACCTCGCTCCTAGGTGTGCCCAGTTGACCTCGCTCCTAGGCGTGCCAAGTTGTAACTCGTGAGTTCATTTTTCCTTCTAGGCGTGTCTAATTCTAACTCCTAGGTGATTCCTGTTATCACTCTTAGGTGAGTCCTGTTGTTATCAGTGCTAGGTGAGTCCTGTTGTTGTCAGTGCTAGGTGAGTCCTGCTGTTGTCAGTGCTAGGTGAACCCTGTTGTTGTCAGTGCTAGGTGAGCCCTGTTGTTGTCAGTGCTAGGTGAGCCCTGTTGTTGTCAATGCTAGGTGAGTCCTGCTGTTGTCACTTCTAAGTTAGCTTAGTGTCATCATTAGTTGTTATTTATATATGAGTTAGAGTTTGATGAGGTGTTGTAGAAAATATTAATTAATAAAAATTTTAATTATTAGTAATTATTTTTGTATCACCTCTTCTAACTCTCAGTTTTCTTTTATGGAGACGGAGGTGTGTTGCTGTGGTGCGTAGGCTCAATCAATCCACAAATCACGTTCTCATGTCTGGACATGTTATATTCCATCATAAACATGAAAAAATGTAAGTAGACGTGTCCAGACCTAATGTTATTATGTAGCATGAAGTCTCCAAGCCAAATTTTCTTTATTATTTTTCCGAGTGATTATTTCCCGATGGATCAGCAATTTATTTTATTTTCTCTCAATGATTTGAGTTATATCCAATTTATTATGTATGTTAACATCATAAATTAGTAATGGATACTCCCTCTTTTCTGAACAATATATTAAATACCGGCTAAATTCTGAGGGAAGAATTGTGTACGGCGAGGCAATGTGTTGCAAAATTTTATTTTTTTTTTTGTGCCATTTGTTGTTGGACTGTATTCACGAGCTAATGATAACACTTGACTCACCTAGGCGTGACAATAACAGGACTCACCTAGGAGTGACAATAACAGGACTCACCTAAGAGTGAAAATAACAGGACTCACCTAGGAGTGACAACAACAGGACTCACCTACGAGTGACAACAACAGGACTCACCTAGGAGTGACAATAAGAGGACTCACCTAGGAGTGACAATAAGAGGACTCACCTAGGCGTGACAATAAGAGGACTCACCTAGGAGTGACAATAAGAGGACTCACCTAGGAGTGACAATAAGAGGACTCACCTAGGAGTGACAATAAGAGGACACACCGAGGAGTGACAATCAGAGGACTCACCTAGGAGTGACAATAAGAGGACTCACCTAGGAGTGACAATAAGAGGACTCACCTAGGAGTGACAATAAGAGGACTCACCTAGGAGTGACAATAAGAGGACTCACCTAGGAGTGACAATAAGAGGACTCACCTAGGAGTGACAATAAGAGGACTCACCTAGGAGTGACAATAAGAGGACTCACCTAGGAGTGACAATAAGAGGACTCACCTAGGAGTGACAATAAGAGGACTCACCTAGGAGTGACAATAAGAGGACTCACCTAGGAGTGACAATAAGAGGACTCACCTAGGAGTGACAACAACAGGACTCACCGAGGAGTGACAATAAGAGGACTCACCTAGGAGTGACAATAACAGGGCTCACCTAGGCGTGACAATAACAGGACTCACCTAGGAGTGACAATAACAGGACTCACCTAAGAGTGAAAATAACAGGACTCACCTAGGAGTGACAACAACAGGACTCACCTACGAGTGACAACAACAGGACTCACCTAGGAGTGACAACAACAGGACTCACCTAGGAGTGACAACAACAGGGCTCACCTAGGAGTGACAACAACAGGGCTCACCTAGGAGTGACAACAACAGGACTCACCTAGGAGTGACAACAACAGGACTCACCTAGGAGTGACAACAACAGGACTCACCTAGGAGTGACAACAACAGGACTCACCTAGGAGTGACAATAACAGGGCTCACCTAGGAGTGACAACAACAGGATTCACCTAGGAGTGACAAAAACAGGGCTCACCTAGGAGTGACAAAAACAGGGCTCACCTAGGAGTGATAACAACAGGACTCACCTAGGAGTGACAACAACAGGGCTCACCTAGGAGTGACAACAACAGGACTCACCTAGGAGTGACAACAACAGGGCTCACCTAGGAGTGACAACAACAGGGCTCACCTAGGAGTGACAACAACAGGGCTCACCTAGGAGTGACAACAACAGGACTCACCTAGGAGTGACAACAACAGGACTCACCTAGGAGTGACAAAAACAGGGCTCACCTAGGAGTGATAACAACAGGACTCACCTAGGAGTGACAACAACAGGGCTCACCTAGGAGTGACAACAACAGGACTCACCGAGAAGTGATGAAAACTGAACTCACCTGCTGATGACGACAAATGGACTCACGAGTGACAACAAATGCACTCATCTAGGAGCGAGGGCAAATAGACTCACCTAAGCGAATGGCCACCTTGGAGAAAGGTCAAATGGACACTCCTAGGACTGAAATCAGCTGGATACACTTAGGAATGAAGTCAACTGGGCACATGTAGGAGTGATGTTAACTGGGCACACCTTGGCATGAGATTAGTAGACAGTGGGAACAAACTATGAAGAAATGTGACTCACTAACTTATCAGCTTATTTAAGGAAAAAATATGAAAAATATAATTAATTGGAGAAGAAGAGGTGGAGAAGAGAATTGGAGGAGATGAACTGGAGTAAAGATGAAAGAGAGGACTTAGAGGAATGGGTGTGAAGGAATGAGAAGTATGACAGCTGAAGGAAAAAGTGGATAAGGGGAACCGGACGAGGGGAGGTGAGAAGTAGGAGTGGAGGATAAGAGAGGGAAAGGAGGTGCTTGATATCGACAGATATATACATACATACACGTATATGTACAGAGAGAGCGAGAGAGGTATACATCATGTATGTTTGTTTTGAAACAGTTTTTATGTACGTTTAAAGATGTGTACACACATGTGTACATACACAAAGCAAATGAAATAAATCCTTTATCCTGCCAGTTGGGACTCAATACAACCCTGTTGGAAATGTAATACAACTGTGAAGTCTCCACGAGTATTGCAATAACATTTTCTCGTATCTCTTAAACTTTACATGAAAGAACAAATAATTTCGACATTAATACAGCAATGTTTTCCTAAACTTGCTGTAAATAAAATACAATTTTGCATTGCCTTTCATTACATAATGGAATGCTAATATTCGTCATAAAGCAATAAAGTTGATTGTATGTTCGTTCACGTGAGGAATTTTTCTGATTATCTCAATAAAAATAATGTTGGCGATTTATGGTGGAGTTGGCCGAGATATTATGACATGGTTAGGTCAGGTAATGTTGAAGTGGATATTATTTATAGTCTTAGGTTGGATATCTGACTGTTGAATATCAATATGACACGAGTCTGACTCTGCGCTGCAACATTGGTGGTATTACACTGATTCAACACAGATACTGAACAGTAGTTAATTTTGCAGCTAACTCTGCAGTATTGACGTTGTCTGTGCTGTCACCAGTATGTTTTGTGTTTTTAGCTGTTTCATGCATTACTGTCGTTATTTAAGGCAATGTTTCATTAATATTGAATAGGAGGCACACATTTAAAAAAAAAATTTCTTATAATTTATCATTTATTCTAGAGTATGCAAAGTTCCATATGATGTGTATTTGGGTTATATGGGGTGTGAGGAGTACGATTTAGTCTCCTCGAAAACATTGTCAGGAGGTTTCAGTTTTCGAGAATCTATGTACGTAATATGTTACTATACAAAATAATTGTATGAGAAATGATTTGGTGTATACTTAATGTTTTGTATATAAAGTTTTCATTCAAAATATACATAAGTGTAACAGGTTTTGTTTTGTAGGTTCTTCTGTTTCATTCCTAGTTAGGCTTCTTTTTTCTCAGTGTTGAGCCTTTTTTTATTAAGTTTTATGTAGAACAACATGTAGATTGTATACTGTGTCCTTAAACAAAAAAAAAAAAAAAAAACTCTGCAGTATTGACGTTGTCTGTGCCTGTCACCACTATTTTTGTGTTTTTAGCTGTTTCATGCATTACTGTCGTTATTTAAGGCAATGTTTCATTAATATTGCTGTTTTTTTGTATGAGTCTGTATGTTACATGTGTTCCGGTACTTTCCTCTGTTTCTGTTATATTTGTTAACTGTGTCCCTGCCTTTCTCTAGCTATTTAAGTTAAATTTGTGTATCTAGCCTGTTTTTTTTTTCATTTTTCTCTTCACATAAAAATAAATTTATTCACAATCAATGGTACAAGAAAATATTATCACTATAAAAGATTTTCGTGAATCTCATTTGTTAATATATTTTGCAAGTCTACAGCTAAACAGTATAATAAAGGTTACTCCACATTTTTATAATGTAAATATTACATAGTTCAAGTATCATTTTAATTAAGTTTAATACGAAGAAATTTAATTTCAACCAAATAAAATAGTCTTTATTATCTGATGCATTGTTGAAGAATGTATTTTGAGTGCAAATAATGAATACCAGACCTTCATGATTATATTAATTTAAAAGAAGAATTATGAAGAGTGAAGTTCTTTTTATAGAGCTTTAAATGGTTTATTTAGTTTTGCGAGAAATAAATTACTATAGTGCATTGTTTTATAATCACTATTAATGTTATTCTATAAAAACTATACTTCATTTTTTAATAATATACTCATATGAATGCTTAAATATACATCATATGATTTACTGGATATTTACCAGCTGCAGTAATATAGACAAGAAACACTGATTCTTATATTCTGTAACAATTAAAGGGATAAATTGAAGCTGGTAATGGGCTCTTGAGCCAAGGCATTGTAACAAACCACCTCTTTGCACATAGAAAGGAGTGACAAACAGCATAGCTTTAGAGATGGTAAATCCTGTGTGACAAACCTTGTGGGGTTCTACGACAAGGTAACAGAAGTAAGGCAGGAGAGAGAAGTATGAGTAGATTACATTTTCTTGGACTGTACAAAGGCTTTTGACAGACTAACCCACATGAGACTTCTGAAAAAGCTAGATGATCAGGCAGCAATGAGAAAGGCATTCCTGACAGGAAGGAGAAAGCCAGTGATAATTCTTGAAGAGGGGTCGGAATGGGTGCATGTGACGAATGGGGTTCCACAGGAATCAATACTAGGGCCAGTGTTATTTCTTACATATGTGAATGACATGAGGGGATTGATCAAGTCAAACGTGTTCTTGCTCGCAGATTAAACTGAAGGAAAGAATACAAGCAGATGTTGACCAGGAGAGCCTACAAATGGATCAGGAATGACTGAAGGTCTGGTCTGACAAATGACCTTTGGTGTTTAACCCCAGCAAGTCCAAAGTTATGAACTTTGGAGAAGGGCAAAGAAGACCACAGACGAAGTATAAGCTCGCAGAATAAAGGCTGCAAATCTCACTCAAGGAGGACGTTGGGGTGAGTGTTATACCGAGCATATCACTTAAGGCGAACATCAACCAAATAACTGCTGCAGCAGATGCACGACTGGAAAATATAATAATAGCTTTTAGACATCTAAATGGTTATTAACAACACTGTACAACGTGTACGTCAGGCTCTTATATGCCCGAATATGCAGCGTCAGTAAGGATATCAAACCTGGTAAAGCAAAAATACTAGTCTCGGATCTAAGAGGACAGCTTAAGGGTACTCAACCTGATGGCTGTGGAAGAAAGGACTAGGAGTAGGGGGATCAGGAAGCAGGCGACGGGAAGAAGAAAAACGCAAGATTGTATCTATCATTGTGTGCCCAAGAGAAAAGATTGAGCAGATGAAAAATTATCAGAGGATCAAGTGGTGTTCCCACGAAAATGTCCAATGAAACTAACATTCCAGACAAATATAGACATGAATAGGATCTTGAGACAGAAAGCAAGACTGAATGACAAGAAAGGACATAAATGAGGGAGGCAGGAGGGAACTCTCAGCCCTGGGGAACTCCATTTGTCCTCTCCACTGCTCCTCTCTTAGTTGGCCCATCTCAAGACACACCCCTGATTTCCCTTCTATACACTATCCCCACACCCTTTCCCCATTTATCACAACACCCTCTCTCCTCCCCCACTTCCTACCTACAACTCTCATTTTGATTGCTCCTGCTATACGGATGCACACACCTACAAATGGAAACACTAGACCACAACAACCAGAGCATGGTAATGGTAAGGAAGCTTAGAGTGTGGTACACAAATGCAGATGGATTATCGAAGAAAAGTGATATGTTTATAGAATACATAGCAGAGGTAAACCCAGACATCATAGATATCACAAAGATTAAACTACATGGTATGGTAACTAATGCCATATTCTGGAAAGATTGAGGTAAGGTAGACGACAAATAGAAATGAGCCAGTTGATTACATAGTGGGGTACAATCAAAGTTGGGGGACCCAAAGTGATGATAGCAGTGATTTATGCCAATTGTCACCAAGCAATAGAGACCAGGACAGGCATATGAACTGAATGAGACGGCAGTGGTTAACACAATGGCAAAAATAGCAAAGAGAGCTCATAGGGCTACAGCAAAGTTATTAATCATGAGTGATTTCAGCCACAAAGAAACTGAGTGAGAGACCTGGAACCCACATGGGAGACGGGAAACATGGAGAGCTAGGATGATGGTGGTAGTTAGGAAAAGGAAAAAAAATAGATGTCAGCAAGTTAAGAACATCACAAAATAGAAAAAGGAGATGAACAAGAAAGATTGGATTTTGTATTTACTACAAACACATCTGACATAGATGAAAGAGACTATGAAAGCCTTCTAAATGCTAGATAAAAATATGATAGTAAATAACACAGAGGATGTCCAAAGACAAACAGGCCCGAATCACTGAGATGCTTTCCAAGTAAGATAATGGAAAACATAGTCAGAAGGTGAGTAGAACACTTTGCAAGTGTTTTCAAATACAGTAATCATCATGGGTCTAGGGGTGGCAAAACTTGTCTTACTAACTTGCTGGAGATCTATGACAAAGTGATGGAAATGAGACACGAGAGAGATAAGATGAAACTAGGGCAAAAAACTTGAGGCGAAACCAGATGTATCTCAGATGGCATTGTAAAACTGATGTGGAGGGTATACAACAATGAATACAAGGACAAACCTCGAAAACGGTCAGAAAAATAGATATTTGTACTCACCCCCTGCAAATGCACCGTTATGAAAGTTAAGACACTTGTGCAACATCTGGTTATCTTTATTGTAGACGTTTCGCCATCCAGTGGCTTTATCAATACAGATTCTTGGACATAATTAGGTGCTGTAAACACCACCTCCAAGGCTGAGGGACTGATTACCTCATCTTTTGTATATAGTTCTTCTGTTTTCTAATTATGTCCAAGAATCTGTATTGATAAAGCCACTGGATGGCGAAACGTATACAATAAAGATAACCAGATGTTGCACAAGTGTCTTAACTTTCATCTTGTCGGTATTGTATACCTGTCTTGCACAAATGCACCGTTATGAAGATTGGAGAAGAAGCAAGACTAGAAACAGAGTACAGAATAATGTGGCAGAGACAGTAGACTTCACTCAAAGAGAAATCATTTTTGCAGCTAATGCTTCTCTGGCAAATCTAAGACTAGCCTTCAAGAATCTCGACAAAATCATTTATGACCTCTATGCAATATATGTGAAACCTCTCCTGGAATACGCAGCACCAACATGGAACACACACCTGATAAATCATGTTAAGAAGCTGGAAAAAGTGCAGAAGTATGCAACGAGAATAGTCTTCGAGTTAAGGGGCATGAGCTATGAGGAGCCTAACCTGATGAAATTTGAGGACAGTTGAACGAAAGGAGTTATGACAGCAGACTACAAAATACTCAGTACAGTTGAAAGAATGGGCAGGGATAGTGAGGGAAGGATTGGAAGTTACAGCTACAGACGAGTCAGAAGGGATGTGAGGAAGTACTTCTTCAGCCTCAGGGTGGTGAGGGAGTGGAATGACCTTGAAGTTAAGATGTTGGCAGGCCCATAAATAGTTTTAAAATCAGGTACGACAGGGCTCAAGAAACTTGTTGGGAAGGAAATCTGGCAGATGGCAAGTTGAGAGGGGGATCAGGAACTGAGACTCGACCCCAACAACCACAAATATGTAAGTACATATAGGTAAGTATAGTATCCTCCAGAACATGTGACTCATCTTGACTCAGACTTCATTTAGAAAATTGTTGTTCTTTGAGTGATGTAATTTCCAGGATCCCAAGGAGCAGTGTACAAAACAGAGACTATTCAAGAACCAATGGAAGAACCAATGCATGAATTCAACACACCAGCTTGCAAGATTTACCCAATATCACCAGATAATGTTGTCAATGGAATTGAAGGCACAACATGCAACATTACTCATTCTGGAAGAGAGTCATATAAGAGCTGTCTATAAGCAAAGACATCTATCAGAGAATACGAGGTCAACCTATTGATACCCCTCTAGCATCTAGAATTTTTCTGACTTTGTAACAATTTGTCAGTACTCACACTGGACTCATCATCCTTTACTTATTGAATTTTTGATAGTGCTTTTATGGGCAATAATACTTAGATTGAATTTAAGTGGGAATAATCAGCACCAACAAAAACTTTGTGAACTTGTGTAACAAAAAAATGTCGAGAGTTATTAATATTTGCAGTCAAAAGTATTCTGAATTAAGCTGTTACACATCACTATCTTTAGTAACTTATTACGACAATTCTTTATTTCTGTACATTTTATTTAAACTATGCTTTCAGTACTTTATTTAATATACTGCATAATACAATATTCATAATGATAAAGTGTATCATGTGGTACGTTGCTGTACTTTAGAGTACTAGAATAAATAATGTATGTGAAGTGTACTTAGCAAGACTCGATAACTTAGAGCATGACTGACGAAAAAAGTCCCTAAATAAACTAACTTCTGACCAACCGAGAGGCAATAAGCACAGCTTGAACTGTAAGGTGACCAGTTCGCCATACAGCAAAATGCACAAAGTAGCTGTGAGCCGCACAGCGTCAGACAAGGATGGAGACACAAAATAACTCGAACTGGGGATAATCGATATGTCTTCATACAAGAAAAATAAAACTCCTAAATTACTGAATCTGAGTTCAACAACTTTCAAATCGTGATGTGACAGTGAGCAGATGCCACTCATAACAAAAATAGGTCTAGAGTTAGACTCGGGACCTGAATCATCGCAGCCTTAGAATATGTTAAAAATCACTAGATGTAAATAAGATTGTGAACAGAGTTGTACAACATTACGAGATGTATGTCCCGACAAAACAACGGATACATACTCCACCAGAATACGAAGTCTACAAGACAAGTGCAGGGGATGAATGAGACAATTGTGCAACATTTGGGTATTTTTAATGTGAGGGCAACATTTCGCCAGTCAGTACCTTCTTCAGTGCATTTCAGTGAAGAACTAAGGTATCAGTCCCTCAGCCTGGAGTCAATATGTTTAGTCCATAAGTCCTGATAAAAGTGCAGCATATGATTAGGTTAGGTAGGTTCGCCAGGAAACAGGACAAGTATTTCCTGACGTGGGTTTTATTTCTACGATGACCCGCAGCTAGAATTTTCGGTCATCTGGCCGAGGCCTTCCGCTTTCTTACCAGTCCACCCCTTTGTGGTTATGCTTATAGCCATTTTTTTTACTTACAACATATGCATGGAGAAGGGATTTCTATATTGAAGACAGGTGGGATGACGCAGTGGTAGGCTATGGTAAACAAGTGAACAATAGTTCAGGGAGGGCAGCCAGTATCCACTCTCGAGCCCGCCAGCACATAACGTAGTTTGTTTCTGTCTATATATGTAGATAAAGATGTAGGTCAGTTAATACTGTAAAGAAATATATTTTCGTTATAGCTATTAACGAAAGTAACATTATTAATATTAGATGAAAGAGGAATATACACAAGAAATGCATCATTTTTCCGAGGGCGCTACATAGTCAGTCACTCTCCTCTAGCCTGCAGTACACTCCTCAACAGTCACTCTCCTCTAGCCTGCAGTACACTCCTCAACAGTCACTCTCCTCTAGCCTGCAGTACACTCCTCAACAATCACTCTCCTCTAGCCTGCAGTACACTCCTCAACAGTCACTCTCCTCTAGCCTGCAGTACACTCCTCAACAGTCACTCTCCTCTAGCCTGCAGTACACTCCTCAACAGTCACTCTCCTCTAGCCTGCAGTACACTCCTCAACAATCACTCTCCTCTAGCCTGCAGTACACTCCTCAACAGTCACTCTCCTCTAGCCTGCAGTACACTCCTCAACAGTCACTCTCCTCTAGCCTGCAGTACACTCCTCAACAGTCACTCTCCTCTAGCCTGCAGTACACTCCTCAACAGTCACTCTCCTCTAGCCTGCAGTACACTCCTCAACAGTCACTCTCCTCTAGCCTGCAGTACACTACTCAACAGTCATTCTCCTCTAGCCTGCAGTACACTCCTCAACAATCACTCTCCTCTAGCCTGCAGTACACTCCTCAACAGTCACTCTCCTCTAGCCTGCAGTACACTACTCAACAGTCACTCTCCTCTAGCCTGCAGTACACTCCTCAACAGTCACTCTCCACTAGCCTGCAGTACACTCCTCAACAGTCACTCTCCTCTAGCCTGCAGTACACTCCTCAACAGTCACTCTCCTCTAGCCTGCAGTACACTCCTCAACAATCACTCTCCACTAGCCTGCAGTACACTCCTCAACAGTCACTCTCCTCTAGCCTGCAGTACACTACTCAACAGTCACTCTCCTCTAGCCTGCAGTACACTCCTCAACAGTCACTCTCCACTAGCCTGCAGTACACTCCTCAACAGTCACTCTCCTCTAGCCTGCAGTACACTCCTCAACAGTCACTCTCCTCTAGCCTGCAGTACACTCCTCAACACTCTCCTCTAGCCTGCAGTACACTCCTCAACAGTCACTCTCCTCTAGCCTGCAGTACACTCCTCAACAGTCACTCTCCTCTAGCCTGCAGTACACTCCTCAACAGTCACTCTCCTCTAGCCTGCAGTACACTCCTCAACAGTCACTCTCCTCTAGCCTGCAGTACACTACTCAACAGTCACTCTCCTCTAGCCTGCAGTACACTCCTCAACAGTCACTCTCCTCTAGCCTGCAGTACACTCCTCAACAATCACTCTCCTCTAGCCTGCAGTACACTCCTCAACAATCACTCTCCTCTAGCCTGCAGTACACTCCTCAACAATCACTCTCCTCTAGCCTGCAGTACACTCCTCAACAATCACTCTCCTCTAGCCTGCAGTACACTCCTCAACAGTCACTCTCCTCTAGCCTGCAGTACACTACTCAACAGTCACTCTCCTCTAGCCTGCAGTACACTCCTCAACAGTCACTCTCCTCTAGCCTGCAGTACACTCCTCAACAGTCACTCTCCTCTAGCCTGCAGTACACTCCTCAACAGTCACTCTCCTCTAGCCTGCAGTACACTCCTCAACAGTCACTCTCCTCTAGCCTGCAGTACACTCCTCAACAATCACTCTCCTCTAGCCTGCAGTACACTCCTCAACAGTCACTCTCCTCTAGCCTGCAGTACACTCCTCAACAATCACTCTCCTCTAGCCTGCAGTACACTCCTCAACAGTCACTCTCCTCTAGCCTGCAGTACACTCCTCAACAGTCACTCTCCTCTAGCCTGCAGTACACTCCTCAACAGTCACTCTCCTCTAGCCTGCAGTACACTCCTCAACAGTCACTCTCCTCTAGCCTGCAGTACACTCCTCACTCTCCTCTACAGTCACTCTCCTCTAGCCTGCAGTACACTCCTCAACAGTCACTCTCCTCTAGCCTGCAGTACACTCCTCAACAGTCACTCTCCTCTAGCCTGCAGTACACTCCTCAACAGTCACTCTCCTCTAGCCTGCAGTACACTCCTCAACAGTCACTCTCCTCTAGCCTGCAGTACACTCCTCAACAATCACTCTCCTCTAGCCTGCAGTACACTCCTCAACAGTCACTCTCCTCTAGCCTGCAGTACACTCCTCAACAGTCACTCTCCTCTAGCCTGCAGTACACTCCTCAACAGTCACTCTCCTCTAGCCTGCAGTCAACAGTCACTCTCCTCTAGCCTGCAGTACACTCCTCAACAGTCACTCTCCTCTAGCCTGCAGCAGTACACTCCTCAACAGTCACTCTCCTCTAGCCTGCAGTACACTCCTCAACAGTCACTCTCCTCTAGCCTGCAGTACACTCCTCAACAGTCACTCTCCACTAGCCTGCAGTACACTCCTCAACAGTCACTCTCCTCTAGCCTGCAGTACACTCCTCAACAGTCACTCTCCTCTAGCCTGCAGTACACTCCTCAACAGTCACTCTCCTCTAGCCTGCAGTACACTCCTCAACAGTCACTCTCCACTAGCCTGCAGTACACTCCTCAACAGTCACTCTCCACTAGCCTGCAGTACACTCCTCAACAGTCACTCTCCTCTAGCCTGCAGTACACTCCTCAACAGTCACTCTCCACTAGCCTGCAGTACACTCCTCAACAGTCACTCTCCACTAGCCTGCAGTACACTCCTCAACAGTCACTCTCCTCTAGCCTGCAGTACACTCAACAGTCACTCTCCACTAGCCTGCAGTACACTCCTCAACAGTCACTCTCCACTAGCCTGCAGTACACTCCTCAACAGTCACTCTCCTCTAGCCTGCAGTACACTCCTCAACAATCACTCTCCTCTAGCCTGCAGTACACTCCTCAACAGTCACTCTCCTCTAGCCTGCAGTACACTCCTCAACAGTCACTCTCCTCTAGCCTGCAGTACACTCCTCAACAATCACTCTCCTCTAGCCTGCAGTACACTCCTCAACAATCACTCTCCTCTAGCCTGCAGTACACTCCTCAACAGTCACTCTCCTCTAGCCTGCAGTACACTCCTCAACAATCACTCTCCTCTAGCCTGCAGTACACTCCTCAACAGTCACTCTCCTCTAGCCTGCAGTACACTCCTCAACAGTCACTCTCCTCTAGCCTGCAGTACACTCCTCAACAGTCACTCTCCTCTAGCCTGCAGTACACTCCTCAACAGTCACTCTCCTCTAGCCTGCAGTACACTCCTCAACAGTCATTCTCCTTTAACCTGCAGTACACTCCTCAACAGTCACTCTCCTCTAGCCTGCAGTACACTCCTCAACAATCACTCTCCTCTAGCCTGCAGTACACTACTCAACAGTCACTCTCCTCTAGACTGCAGTACAGTCCTCAACAGTCACTCTCCTCTAGCCTGCAGTACACTACTCAACAGTCACTCTCCTCTAGCCTGCAGTACACTCCTCAACAATCACTCTCCTCTAGCCTGCAGTACACTACTCAACAGTCACTCTCCTCTAGCCTGCAGTACACTCCTCAACAGTCATTCTCCTTTAACCTGCAGTACACTCCTCAACAGTCACTCTCCTCTAGCCTGCAGTACACTCCTCAACAATCACTCTCCTCTAGCCTGCAGTACACTACTCAACAGTCACTCTCCTCTAGCCTGCAGTACACTCCTCAACAATCACTCTCCTCAAGCCTGCAGTACACTACTCAACAGTCACTCTCCTCTAGCCTGCAGTACACTCCTCAACAGTCACTCTCCTCTAGCCTGCAGTACACTCCTCAACAGTCACTTTCATCTAGCCTGCAGTACACTACTCAACAGTCACTGTCCTCTAGCCTGCAGCACACTCCTCAACAGTCACTCTCCTCTAGCCTGCAGTACACTACTCAACAGTCACTCTCCTCTAGCCTGCAGTACACTCCTCAACAGTCACTCTCCTCTAGCCTGCAGTACACTCCTCAACAGTCACTTTCATCTAGCCTGCAGTACACTCCTCAACAGTCACTTTCATCTAGCCTGCAGTACACTACTCAACAGTCACTTTCCTCTAGCCTGCAGCACACTCCTCAACAGTCACTCTCCTCTAGCCTGCAGCACACTCCTCAACAGTCACTCTCCTCTAGCCTGCAGTACACTCCTCAACAGTCACTTTCATCTAGCCTGCAGTACACTCCTCAACAGTCACTTTCATCTAGCCTGCAGTACACTACTCAACAGTCACTCTCCTCTAGCCTGCAGTACACTAGAAGCCTTCACGACCAAAATGAATTATTAAAGCAAAAACCCATTTAGAATGTACTCACCCAATGGAATAGCACTTGCTTAATATAATGCTTAGATAGCAAACACCTGCCATTATTTGATGGAAGTAAATGTAACTTTATTACCAAGTTCTCATTTTTTTTTGTTTTAAGACATTTCACAACACAAATATACACATCAGTAAAAGAAATTGTCTGGTCTCAAAATTACTTTATTGCGTTACCCAAGATTCACGGGCTTGGGTAACACACTTTCAGCTCTCATAGTATCAGTGTTAACTAGGTTCTAGAGTCACACCACTTACTACAATACGATACTCAGCACCTCATCCCCGATATAAGAATAAGGGAAGAATTCGGCAGTTTAAGAACTCAGAGTGAAGTTGATTTGCTAGCAGCATCAAGCAGCATAGAGTATGTTGAAGAGTTTACATGTTGTAAGTAGCTTGAAGAACTTCACCAGCTTGATTTTGATGAGTGTATTAATAAAGGGGATATTAACAAGGTCTTGAGGATATCTCTCCAAGAGAGAACCCGCAGTAATGGATTTAAATTAGATAAGTTTAGATTTAGAATGGACACAGGAAAGTATTGGTTTGGAAATAGGGTCGTTGATGAGTGGAACAGTCTACCTAGTTGGGTTATTGAGGCTAGGACTCTGGGTAGTTTCGAATTTAGGTTGGATAAGTACATGAGTGGGAGGGGTTGGATTTGAGTGGGACTTGCACATCGGAGCTTGTTTCTTGGGTAGCATTGAAAATTGGGTTGGGCAAATGTTTTGTTAGTGGGATGAATTGTAAAGGACCTGCCTAGTATGGGCCAACAGGCCTGCTGCAGTGTTCCTCCTTTCTTATGTTCTTATGTTCTTAACTTGTAGCTATCATTCCCAACAACAGAATGTCACAGACAACTGTCTCGGGAAGCTTTTCCAAATCACAAAAAGCAGCACCCAAAGCAAATTTGCTGTTATTTATGTTATCCTAAACAGAGAAACAAAAATAGATAAATATATGGCACTCGTTCATCACTAGAGTGATGAACGAGACATTTGTGCAACAATTGTGGAACCATTTCGCCACCCAGTGGCTTGCTCAATCCAGTACAGAGATGAACAGTGGAAGGTGAGAAGAGGTTTAAGGTAATCAGTCCCCCAGCCCAGAGTACACGTGTTCAGTCCATCAATCTTTTCGGTTTTCTGAACCACTTATGTTACAAGGGAAAATATGATATTTTTTTCCTCTCCAGTTAATATCAGATACAGTGGAACCATGGTTTTTGTTTGTCCTGGTTTTCGTAGAATTCGGTTTTCGACGACTTTTTTCGTGAAATTTTGTCCCAGTTTTCGTTCATCACCTCGGTTTTCCTCGGCCTGCTGTATCAAACGTGTCCGCCTGCCCGCACCCACACAGAACATCCCACGCATTCTGAGTCAGTCTGGCATCGTTTCTCATCGAGTGAGCATTATCCTGAACTTTCTTCCGAAACATTTCATAATAATCCATTATTTTTTGTGCTTGTTTATTGAGTGCGACTGCTAAATACGCCACCAAGGGGACAAAGAAAGTTCCGAGTGCCAGCCCTTTGATAAAGAAGGTGAGAAACACTATAGAATTCAAGAAAGAACTCGTAGCAAAGTACGAAAGTGGCGTACGTGTGGTCGATCTCGCCAGGGTGTACAGGAAGTCCTCATCAACGATCAGTTCTATCATGGCCAAGAAAAAAGAAATCAAGGAATCTGATGTTGCGAAAGGGCTAAATGTGCTAACGAAGAGCTGCAACACCTTCAACTGGAGCAGCAACAGATTGCAGTTGAGGAAATTGCTTCAGAGGAGGAGGAAGAAAGAGGGGAGAAGGTGCCTTCTTCAGTGATTAAGGACATGTGTGCAAAGTGGAGTGAGTTGCAAAGTTTTGTGAAGAAATGTCACCCAAACAAAGCTATTGCAAGCCGTGTCTGCAACATGTTCAATGACAATGCCTTTTCCCATTTTAGGCAAATCTTAAAGAGACGCCAGAAACAGACTCGACGATGCCACAGTCTTCTAACTATAAATTATACACTGGTCAGCAGTTTTTGAAAAGTTGTATGCTTCTTAAATAAGAATAGTTAACTCTTACATATTTTCATGTCCTGAATCCAAATGTCACCTTGAAAAATGCTTATCAGTTATAGGTTTACAGATACGAGACATACAATATTTAATAATTTTTTTATAACGTACAATATGTTTCAGTATGTTTTAAACTCTCTGCCTTTTTGCTTGGCGCTTATAGTGGGCTGAAGAATCATCTCTTGCCAATGTCCAGCAATAGTCTGTGCAAGAAAGGTATAAAATACAGACAATATGAAAGTTAGGACACATGTGCAACATCTGGATATCTTTATTGTAGACGTTTCGCCATCCAGTGGTTTTATCAATACAGATTCTAGGACATAATTAGAAGACAGTAAAACTACATACAAAAGTTGAGGTAATCAGTCCCTCAGCCTTGGAGTTAGTGTTTACAGCATCGTGGTGGTGGAGAATCTGTATTGATAAAGCCACTGGATGGCGAAACATCTACAATAAAGATATCTAGCAATAGTCTGCAAGCATTCTTGTGCCCCATTTGCCCTGGTACCATTTTTACATGGTTGAAATATCTTGGTGAAACCTTTCACCATGTTCATCACTAACTACCCCAAAGATCGCTGGAAAAAAGTCTAATTGTGAATTAATAAAGTGGATTTAAAGTGGCATGTTACATCCCACGTTCTCGTAAGCCATGATACCGGTCATGAAATCTTGAAATTTTTACAACAGCTGCTAGGAGATTCCACTGTTGAAGACGAGAGCCTAGCAACTCTGCCTTATTTTTGGGTAGTTGCACATCCCTGATAAGGTCATAGAGTTCCCCTTTTGTTATGAGATGTGGCCTAGAGGAGTGTGCTTCATCAAAGTTTCGATTACTCTGTAATCCAGCACTGTCATCCCTCTCTTCTTCCTCCTCACCACTTTCTTCCTCTGACTCGAAGGATACCGAAGTTGGTGCATCAGGAATAGGTAGACCTTCTCCATGTTGAAATGGGCGAATAGCTGATGGAATGTTTGGAAATTCAATGAACCCCTTTGTTTTCTTTGACAAGCCCTTTTGTACTGGAGGTACCATGCAGAAATAACAATTATTGGTATGGTCTGTTGGTTCCTGCCAAGTCATTGGCACAGCAAAAGGCATTCCTTTCCTCTTCCCGTTCAACCATTGGCGAAGGTTAGTAGCACAATTGTTGCAGCATATGTGTGGAGCCCAGGTGTTATCCTGGTCACCAATCTTGCATCCAAAATATAGGTAATATGCCTTTCTAACCATAGCAGGCATAGGGCGCTTCTGTGATGCAAAGGTCACCTCACCACAAATGTAGCAGTTGTCTGCCCTATTCACACAAGTACGAGGCATCTGAAAGAAGAAAACAAACAATTAGAAGATAAACAGAAAAATTAGTCATTAATTTATCACTAAAATGATAAATCATTATATCATTCAGTAGGAAAATAAAATTAATATAATATGCCTCACATGCACATCAATAACCTGCTGAGTGAATATTTATTATAAGTTTAAAATGTGTTTGGCTAAGAAAATCACCTGCCTTTCACCTCAGAATATAAACTTGCACATCACAACCACCTTCCATGACTGCTGGAACTATAATGAAGGTCAGTGAGACTGTGAGTGTGGTAAGAAACACTGCCACAAGCCTGTTGGAACCTGTTGTGACACGTAAGTGTATATTGAAAAGTGGAGCTAACAAACAATTTTAACCATGATATTCATTATCAGTGACCTAAAATTAGTTGGAAATTGCTACTCTGGTCTCGGAAGCATTTTGGTTGTTGACCAGTGAATTAGCCGTGAGAGCCAAATTCATTATTAGAAAAATATACATTTAATATCCGTAATAATACATATACAAACACTATACTGTACAGAACACACTTAACTGTTCTTCAACACCTTTCACCTAAACAAATAATACATTAAGATGCCCAAAGGACACAGAAGAAAACAGGAACACCAATATGGTGATGGGCCACAACGGACGCCATGAATTAACCCCACTCTCTTTGTCTCTCAGGAAATATGTCACCAAGATTCACCAGTTCCCACTCAACCATAAGAGCTGGGCCCCTATCAGAGCCCAGGTGACATAATGCTAGGCTTAAAAATAGCCTACAGCCTGAGCCTAACAAGAAAATAGTGCTGAATACTTAGCTCCGTCTGATCTGCGTCTCGCCTGCATGATGCTACACACTCCAAAGGAAAATTAGTCACTGTGGCTTAACTTCTTAAAAGTGCCCACAAATTGATAATATTATTTACAAAATTATGGTGTACTTGTCCACCACATTAGTATACCACAATGCAAAAGCCTATGTAATAGTTCACAATTGGAGATAATGACCTATAGACCGGGCACCTCACGACGTGAAGTGCTTGTTATATAATTAACAGTCCTGTTGAATGTGCATTTATATGTACGGTGAGTCCTCACTTAACGTTATCGATAGGTTCTTGGAAACTGTAACTTTAAGTGAAACGACGTATAATGAAACCAATTTTATCATAGGCTAATTGATATAAACATCAAGGATGCACAGTGCACCTTCAGCACTCATTGCGACAGGTTTAAATCAAGGAATAAATGCTTGAAAAGAGAATTGGGAGGTTGGAAAGTTTAAAGAGACGTACAAAACAAAACTGTAACTTTAAGCGAAACGACGTATAATGAAACCAATTTTACCATAGGCTAATTGATATAAACATCAAGGATGCGCAGTGCACCTTCAGCACTCATTGCGACAGGTTTAAATCAAGGAATAAATGCTTGAAAAAAAAGCAAAAATTTTAAGGAGCACCACTTTGACATAAGGAGAACGCACCTCCCTGGCGTACCTGGACAGGACGCCATTCCATCCCAGGGCGTACTCACAAACCCACACTCACTCATACTAGGACAATTTAGACACGCCAGTCAACCTAACGTGCACAAACATGGGGAGAACGTGCAAACTCCACACAGACAGTGGCCCCGGCAGGGAATCGATATTTTTTCTCATCATCGTTACAATGAAAAGACTTTGAACGAAACGATGATAGGTGAGGACTTACTGTAAGTTACTGGCACTGGCCACATGAGAAGGGTCTTCCATTGACCTTTAGTTATTAATCAGAGCTACACCTATACTGGCCTGTGTGGAATCACAGGTAACTAACTCGGTTATCTGGAAATGGGATGGCAGGTTTCCTGGACTGGATTCAACTAATGACTTGACTGGATAACTAACTGATGTCATATACCCACATACACCTTCTATTCTACACAGGAGTGACGTCAGCTGGACTTAGGAGTGACGTCAACTGGACGCGGAGGAACAAAGAATCAAGCAACTTGATTCACCTTTTCAACTGAAAGAGAAAAATTCGAAAAAAGTAGTGAAGGTGAAGATAAGAATTGGAAGATAAGAGATGGAGAAAGGAACTTGAAAGACAGAAGGTGCAGAAGGGGATGGAGAGAAAGAGAATTGGAAGGTTGGAATGTGAATAAGATGTGAAATAGGGGATTTGAAGGAAAGGAGATGGAGAAGAGAAGAAATAGAGGAGGAAATGAGCAAGTGGAACATAAACAGATGATATTTGGTTCACATAAAAGGAGACGATGATAAACAGAAATGTACACATATCGACAAATACATACAAGTATCTTTCTTTTGTGTATATCAATATTTTATTACATGCAAACTACATTATCTATAAACTGTATCAAAGAAACAAAGTATTTAAATTTGAATACAAACACACAGATACAAATAAACATTTCTCCACATATAATCATTTTTATGCAAGTTTAAAGAGACCTACAAAACAAAACGCTTGCACCCTGTCAAACACGCAGGAAACGTAATAAATCCTTCATCCTGTGAGTTGAGACTCAATGTATTCCTGTCAGAATTGTAATATAACCGTGAAGTCTCCACCAGTATTGCAACACCATTTTCTCGTATCTTTTAAACTTTATATGAACGAACAAATAATTTCGATATTAATGCTGTAGTAATAGTCCCTGAATTGTCGATAAATGAAATACAAATTTACTTAGCCTTTCACTGCATATTGCAATGTTAATTACATTCGTCATTAAGCCATAAACTTGACTGTGGGTTTGTTCGTGCAGGGAAAACTTTCTGGTTATCTTAATAATAATAATAATGTGTTAAGTTGGCTGAAATATTTCGTTGTCAGTTATTGTTGGTGTAGGTATTAGTTTATAGTCATATGTCAGATAGCTGTTTGCTGAATTCCAACCTGACACGAACCTGACACTTACGTTGCAATATTGACTCTGTAAAGCTGATGCAACACGGATACTGAAGCATGGATCATTATGCAGCTAACTCTGCAGTGGAGATGTTGATTGTCTGTGTCTGTTAGGTACAACTTTGTGTATTTTATGTCCGTTTTATATGTGCTTGTATTAATCTGAGGCTATGTTTATGTGTGTTATTTTTGTTATTTCTCTCTCAACATATGTTATCTGTCTACATAATACTAAATTCATTCACTATAAAAAAAAGACAATATTTTTAAACACCAAAACAATGAAAATTGGAATAATTTTTTTGTGAAATGAATAATAAGATAAATATTTCTAATAAATTTGAAGTTTAAAAATATAATTACAGTCATCCTTCTTTGATAAATGGTTTAAAACTGACAAGTTGAAGAATGAGACACTTAGGCAACATATGGGAATCTTTACTGAAGAAATGTTTCGCCACACAGTGGCTTCATCAGTCCAATATAAATCGGAGAGAAGGAATTTGAGGTAATCAGTCTCTCAGCCTGGAGTTGATGTGTTCAGTCCATCAATCTTGTAGAATGTACAGCATAGGAACTATGAAGTAGAAGCAGAAATATTACTATGTATTATCTAAAAGAAGAATTAGTGATAAATATTAGTAGCAGTAGGAGAACTAACATGCACTACAGGAAGTACATAGCCCATTTCTTCCAGCCATTTCTTTCTTTCCTATATAAATTCTCTCATATAAGTTCTATGGTACATCTTTTTCTGTCGGCAATAGCCCGAGGAAGAGGAGGCTAGGAAGAGAGCCTTCTGTTTTTCTGTTCTTGTCTCAACCATCTAAATAATAGCAGGAAGGTTAGGTTAGGTTAGGTAAGGTTCGTCAGGAAACAGGACAAATGTTTCCTGACGCGGGTCTTAGTCAGATGATGACCCGCCTTTGGAGCTTTTGGTCATCTGACCGAGGCCTTCCGCTGGCTTACCGGTCCACCCCTTTAAAAATTATGGTCATTTATAACCAGTCTGAGCAGGAAGGTGATAATGAAGTTATAAATAGAGTCTTCAGTTTTCTCCTAAGTACCTAACTGAGGGATAAGACTCTTGTACATCACCTGGGTATCTTTATTTGAAGATGTTTCGACAACCAGTGAGTTTATCAGTGCAATACAAAGATAATATACGAAGACAGTAGATGAGGCAATTACTCCCTCAGCCTTGTAGAACCAGTTAGATCAACTGGACACAAATAGGAGTGAGGATAACTGGACACAACTAGGAGTGAGGATAACTGGACACAACTAAGAGTGAGGATAACTGGACACAACTAGGAGTGAGGATAACTGGACACAACTAGGAGTGAGGATAACTGGACACAACTAGGAGTGAAGATAACTAGACACAACTAGGGGTGAGGATAACTGGACACAACTAGGGGTGAGGATAACTGGACACAACTAGGGGTGAGGATAACTGGACACAACTAGGAGTAAGGATAACTGGACACAACTAAGAGTGAGGATAACTGGACACAACTAGGAGTGAGGATAACTGGACACAACTAGGAGTGAAGATAACTAGACACAACTAGGGGTGAGGATAACTGGACACAACTAGGGGTGAGGATAACTGGACACAACTAGGAGTGAGGATAACTGGACACAACTAAGAGTGAGGATAACTGGACACAACTAGGAGTGAGGATAACTGGACACAACTAGGGGTGAGGATAACTGGACACAACTAGGAGTGAGGATAACTGGACACAACTAAGAGTGAGGATAACTGGACACAACTAGGGGTGAGAATAACTGGAGTGAAGTCAATTGGACACAACTAAGAGTGAGGATAACTGGACACAACTAGGGGTGAGAATAACTGGAGTGAAGTCAATTGGACACATCGAGGAGAAAGATCAACAGAAAACACCTAGGAGTGAAGGTAACTAGACACGCCTAGGAATGAGGTTAAGTGAACACACCTGAGAGTGAGGTTAAGTGGACACACCTAAGAGCACGGTTAAGTGGACACACCTACGAGTGAGGTTAAGTGGACACACCTAAGAGTGAGGTTAAGTGAACACACATGAGAGTGAGGTTAAGTGGACGCACCTAAGAGCAAGGTTAAGTGGACACACCTAAGAGTGAGGTTAAGTGAACACACCTGAGAGTGAGGTTAAGTGGACACACCTAAGAGCAAGGTTGAGTGGACACACCTACGAGTGAGGTTAAGTGGACACACCAAAGAGTGAAGTTAAGTGAACACACCTGAGAGTGAGGTTAAGTGGACACACCTAAGAGCAAGGTTAAGTGGACACACCTACGAGTGAGGTTAAGTGGACAAACCTAAGAGTGAGGTTAAGTATATACACCTAAGAGTGAGGTTTACTGGACACACCTAAGAGTGAGGTTTACTGGACACACCTAAGAGTGAGGTTTACTGGACACACCTAAGAGTGAGGTTTACTGGACACACCTAAGAGTGAGGTTTACTGGACACACCTAAGAGTGAGGTTTACTGGACACACCTAAGAGTGAGGTTTACTGGACACACCTAAGAGTGAGGTTTAATGGACACACCTAAGAGTGAGGTTTACTGGACACACCTAAGAGTGAGGTTTACTGGACACACCTAAGAGTGAGGTTTACTGGACACACCTAAGAGTGAGGTTTACTGGACACACCTAAGAGTGAGGTTTACTGGACACACCTAAGAGTGAGGTTTACTGGACACACCTAAGAGTGAGGTTTACTGGACACACCTAAGAGTGAGGTCAAGTATATACACATAAGAGTGAGGTCAAGTACATACACCTAAGAGTGAGGTCAAGTATATACACCTAAGAGTGAGGTCAAGTATATACACCTAAGAGTGAGGTCAAGTATATACACCTAAGAGTGAGGTCAAGTATATACACCTAAGAGTGAGGTCAAGTATATACACCTAAGAGTGAGGTCAAGTATATACACCTAAGAGTGAGGTCAAGTATATACACCTAAGAGTGAGGTCAAGTATATACACCTAAGAGTGAGGTCAAGTATATACACCTAAGAGTGAGGTCAAGTGTATACACCTAAGAGTGAGGTCAAGTATATACACCTAAGAGTGAGGTCAAGTATATACACCTAAGAGTGAGGTCAAGTATATACACCTAAGAGTGAGGTCAAGTATATACACCTAAGAGTGAGGTCAAGTATATACACCTAAGAGTGAGGTCAAGTATATACACCTAAGAGTGAGGTCAAGTATATACACCTAAGAGTGAGGTCAAGTATGTACACCTAAGAGTGAGGTCAAGTATATACACCTAAGAGTGAGGTCAAGTATATACACCTAAGAGTGAGGTCAAGTATATACACCTAAGAGTGAGGTCAAGTATATACACCTAAGAGTGAGGTCAAGTATATACACCTAAGAGTGAGGTCAAGTATATACACCTAAGAGTGAGGTCAAGTATATACACCTAAGAGCGAGGTCAAGTATATACACCTAAGAGTGAGGTCAAGTATATACACCTAAGAGTGAGGTCAAGTATATACACCTAAGAGTGAGGTCAAGTATATACACCTAAGAGTGAAGTCAAGTATATACACCTAAGAGTGAGGTCAAGTATATACACCTAAGAGTGAGGTCAAGTATATACACCTAGGAGTGAGAGTAACCTGACACACCTTGACGAGAGATCAACTGTGCTAGTAGAAATAGAGCTTCAAACAACTTGTTTTGCTTTATCAGCTGAAGGAACGAATAATGAGAAGTGGCCGAAGTGGAGGCGGTGAATTGGAACATGGGAAGTGGAGGAGGGGAAGAGGAAGATGTGTAATACAGGAGAAGGAGAAGCGAAGGTAAAGATGAGGAAGGGAAATTGAGGAGAGGAGGACGAGGAAGATGGTACTGAGGAAAATTAAAGAAAAATATTTAATTTTGCTCACATTAAACGTGACAATAATAAACAGCAAGAAGCTGACTGATACAGACACATGTGTACATACTGACCTAATAAATCCTCAGTGACTCACGAAATCGTAATAACACCATTGAAACCAAACCACTAACCGGGTGAGGTTTGAACCCATGGTGAATGAGGCCTGGGAGAGTCATCTGTAAAACTTGCTTTTGTGGTCACGGTGGTCGCCCATGCTAACCTTCTTATGGTTTATAGAAATGTACCTAGTTGGATGAATTTTATTGTAGCCAGTTCTGTTCCACAAGGCACAGTACTCGCTCCCATCCTATTCCTCATCTTCATATCTGACATAGACAGAGATGTAAGCCATAGCTCCGTGTCTTCCTTTGCCGATGACACCCGAATTACCATGACAGTGTCCTCCATCGAAGATACCACGAGACTCCAAGCAGACATCAACCAAATCTTCAAATGGGCCACTCAGAACAATATGAAGTTCAATGAAAAGAAATTTCAACTACTCAGATATGGAAAAGTTGAGGAAATTAAAACTATCAGGGTATACAACAAATTCTAACCATAAAATAGAACAAAAAAGTAATGTGAAGGACCTAGGAGAGATAATGTCAGAGGATATCACCTTCAAAGATCACAACCCCATCTGCTAGAAAAATGATACGATGGATAATGAGAACCTTCAAAGCTAGAGACACCAAACTCATGATGATTCTCGTCAAATCGCTTGTTCTCTCTAGCCTTGAATACTGCTGTACACTAACTGCCCCCTTCAAGGCAGAAGAAATTGCTGACCTAGAGAGTGTACAAAGAACTTTCACGGCACACATAAGTACGATAAAGCACCTAAATTACTATGAACGGTTGAAGTCCCTCGATTTGTATTCCCTAAAACGCAGGCGAGAGAGATACATGATAATATACACCTGGAAAATCATAGAGGGATTAGTACCAAACTTGTGCACAAAAATCAATCCCTATGAAAGCAAAAGACTCGGCAGGAGATGTAACATTCCCCCAGTGAAAAGCAGGGGCGCCACGAGTACACTGAGAGACAACACAGTAAGTGTCAGGGGCCCAAGACTGTTTAAAACTGCTTCCCAGCATACATAAAGGGGATTACTAGTAGACCCTTGGCTGTCTTCAAAAAGGCACTGGACAGGCACCTAAAGTCAGTTCCACCACGAGGCCTGGTCTCAGACCGGGCCGCGGGAGCGCTGCCCCCTGAAACTCTCTCCAGGCATACTCCAGCTGGCCCAGTGGCTTACGCACTCGCCTGGAGTTTTAAGACTCAATCGCCATGGGTTTAACCCCCACCTGTTCCGTGGTTTGGTTTAAATCCTTCATCCTGTAAGCGAAGAGTGATTGTATTCCTGTGTAAATACAATATAAATATGCCGTCTTCTCGAATACAACAACAACTCTATTCTCATTGAAACTTTAAATTAATGAACAAATAATTTCAACATTAACGCTACATTAAGTTAAGTCTAAACCTGCTGTGAAAAAAAAAATAATTGCATTTCGTAATATAATGTTAATGATATTCGTCATAAACTTAATTGCTGGCTTGCTCATGCAAGGAAAATCCTTGGAGCATTTTAATAAGAATAATATGAGGCGACATATAAAAGAGTCAGTCTAAGCGCAATGACTTTTTTGTTATGTCAATTATTGCTGATGTGAATATTAGTTACCGTGTCAGGCCAGATGCCTGTTTGTTGAATATAACACTGTACTACTGTGATACAACACTGTGTTACTGTGTTGCAACACTGTGTTACTCTGATGCAACACTGCTTGTGTTACTCTGGTGCAACACTGATTGTGTTACTCTGATGCAACACTGCTTGTGTTACTCTGATGCAGCACAGACTGTGTTACTGTGATGCAACACTGTATTACTGTTGTGCAACTCTTTGTTACTGTGATGCAAAACTGTGTTACTCAGATGCAACACTGACTGTGTTACTTTGATGCAACGCAGACTGTGTTACTGTGATGAAAAACTGTATTACTGTGAAACAACACTGTGTTACTGTTGTGCAACACTGTTTTACTGTGATGCAATACTTTGTTACTGTGATGCAACACTGTCAGTAGTAGTGTACTCATGATAACCGACAGGTTAACAAGGGAGACAGGTCAGACCTGGTGCTCTCCTTATTTATGATCTTAATATACGCTACTAAGACATCCATCGCGTGTATTCATTACTCCAGTTCAACCACCGAACCCATACGACAACACTGTGTTACTGTGATACAACACTGTGTTACTGTGATACAACACTGTGTTACTGTGATACAACACTGTGTTACTGTGATGCAACACTGTGTTACTGTGATACAACACTGTGTTACTGTGATACAACACTGTGTTACTGTGATACAACACTGTGTTACTGTGATACAACACTGTGTTACTGTGATACAACACTGTGTTACTGTGATACAACACTGTGTTACTGTGATACAACACTGTGTTACTGTGATACAACACTGTGTTACTGTGATACAACACTGTGTTACTGTGATACAACACTGTGTTACTGTGATACAACACTGTGTTACTGTGATACAACACTGTGTTACTGTGATACAACACTGTGTTACTGTGATACAACACTGTGTTACTGTGATACAACACTGTGTTACTGTGATACAACACTGTGTTACTGTGATACAACACTGTGTTACTGTGATACAACACTGTGTTACTGTGATACAACACTGTGTTACTGTGATACAACACTGTGTTACTGTGATACACTGTGTTACTGTGATACAACACTGTGTTACTGTGATACAACACTGTGTTACTGTGATACAACAATGTGTTACTGTGATACAACACTGTGTTACTGTGATACAACACTGTATTACTGTGATACAACACTGTGTTACTGTGATACAACACTGTATTACTGTGATGCAACACTTTGTTACTGTGATACAACACTGTGTGTCTGAGATGCAACACTGTTACTGTGATGCAACACTGATTTCGTTACTCTGATGAATCACTGATTGTGTTACTGTGATGCAACACTGTGTTACTGTGATGCAACACTGTGTTACTGTGATACAACACTGTGTTACTGTGATACAACAGTGTGTTACTGTGATACAACACTGTGTTACTGTGATAGAACACTGTGTTACTGTGATACAACACTGTGTTACTGTGATACAACACTGTGTTACTGTGATACAACACTGTGTGTCTGAGATGCAACACTGTTACTGTGATGCAACACTGATTTTGTTACTCTGATGAATCACTGATTGTGTTACTGTGATGCAACACTGTGTTACTGTGATGCAACACGGTGTTACTGTGATGCAACACTGATTTTGTTACTCTGATGAATCACTGATTGTGTTACTGTGATGCAACACTGTGTTATTGTGATGCAACACTGTGTTATTGTGATGCAACACTGTGTTACTGTGATGCAACACTGTGTTACTGTGATACAACACTGTGTTACTGTGATACAACACTGTGTTACTGTGATGCAACACTTTGTTACTGTGATACAACACTGTGTTACTGTGATACAACACTGTGTTACTGTGATACAACACTGTGTTACTGTGATACAACACTGTGTTACTGTGATGCAACACTGTGTTACTGTGATACAACACTGTGTTACTGTGATACAACACTGTGTTACTGTGATACAACACTGTGTTACTGTGATGCAACACTGTGTTACTGTGATGCAACACTGTGTTACTGTGATGCAACACTGTGTTACTGTGATGCAACACTGTGTTACTGTGATGCAACACTGTGTTACTGTGATGCAACACTGTGTTACTGTGATGCAACACTGTGTTACTGTGATGCAACACTGTGTTACTGTGATGCAACACTGTGTTACTGTGATGCAACACTGTGTTACTGTGATGCAACACTGTGTTACTGTGATGCAACACTGTGTTACTGTGATGTAACACTGTGTTACTGTGATGTAACACTGTGTTACTGTGATACAACACTGTGTTACTGTGATGCAACACTGTGTTACTGTGATGCAACACTGTGTTACTGTGATGCAACACTGTGTTACTGTGATGTAACACTGTGTTACTGTGATACAACACTGTGTTACTGTGATGCAACACTGTGTTACTGTGATGCAACACTGTGTTACTGTGATGCAACACTGTGTTACTGTGATGCAACACTGTGTTACTGTGATGCAACACTGTGTTACTGTGATGCAACACTGTGTTACTGTGATGCAACACTGTGTTACTGTGATGCAACACTGTGTTACTGTGATGCAACACTGTGTTACTGTGATGCAACACTGTGTTACTGTGATGCAACACTGTGTTACTGTGATGCAGCACTGTGTTACTGTGATGCAGCACTGTGTTACTGTGATGTAACACTGTGTTACTGTGATGCAACACTGTGTTACTGTGATGCAACACTGTGTTACTGTGATGCAACACTGTGTTACTGTGATGCAACACTGTGTTACTGTGATACAACACTGTGTTACTGTGATACAACACTGTGTTACTGTGATGCAACACTGTGTTACTGTGATACAACACTGTGTTACTGTGATGCAACACTGTG
Organism: Cherax quadricarinatus; assembly: GCF_038502225.1. Lineage (NCBI taxonomy): Eukaryota > Metazoa > Arthropoda > Malacostraca > Decapoda > Parastacidae > Cherax > Cherax quadricarinatus. The sequence goes on along the minus strand of NC_091358.1, from coordinate 17,267,172 downwards.
TTACTGTGATACAACACTGTGTTACTGTGATACAACACTGTGTTACTGTGATGCAACACTGTGTTACTGTGATACAACACTGTGTTACTGTGATACAACACTGTGTTACTGTGATACAACACTGTGTTACTGTGATACAACACTGTGTTACTGTGATACAACACTGTGTTACTGTGATACAACACTGTGTTACTGTGATACAACACTGTGTTACTGTGATACAACACTGTGTTACTGTGATGCAACACTGTGTTACTGTGATGTAACACTGTGTTACTGTGATACAACACTGTGTTACTGTGATACAACACTGTGTTACTGTGATGCAACACTGTGTTACTGTGATACAACACTGTGTTACTGTGATACAACACTGTGTTACTGTGATACAACACTGTGATACAACACTGTGTTACTGTGATACAACACTGTGTTACTGTGATGCAACACTGTGTTACTGTGATGTAACACTGTCTTACTGCGATGTAACACTCATTGTGTTATTATGATGTAACACTGTGTTATTGTGATTCCACAGTGTACTACTGTGATGAAACACTGATTTTATTACTCTGATGTAACACTGATTGTGTTACTGTGATGCAATACTGTGTTACTGTGATGTAACACTGTGTTTCTGAGATGTAAGACTGATTGTTACTGTGATGTAACACTGATTTTTTACTGAGATGTAAGACTGTGTTACTGTGATATAACACTGATTGTGTTACTGAGATGTATGACTGATTGTGTTACTGTGATGCAACACTGTGTTACTGTGATGTAAGATTGATTGTGATACTGTGATGTAACACTGGTTGTGTTACTGTGATGAAACACTGTTTTACTGTGAAGTAAGACTGATTGTGTTAGTGTGATGTAACACTGATTGTGTTACTGTGATGAAACACTGTGTTATTGTGATGTAAGACTGATTGTGTTCCTGTGATGTAACACTGATTGTGTTACTGTGATGCAACAATGATTGTGTTCCTATATGAAACACTGTGTTACTGTGATGTAACACTGACTGCGTTACTGTGATGTAAGACTCATTGTGATACTGTGAAACAACTTTGATTGTGTTACTGTGATGTAAGACTGATTGTGTTAGTGATGTAACACTGTGTTATTGTGATACAACACTGTGGTACTGTCACTGTGTTACTGTAATGTAAGACTGTGTTACTGTGATGCAACACTGTATAACGATGATACAATACAGAGAGTGAGGCAGTACTCACTCTGTTGTTGTTGTATTGATTGTCTTTGTTATCGCATTTATATGTAGTAAAAATTTCCGTGTTTTTGTGTTTGTATCTGAATATACATGCTATCTGTGTTTGTTTTCTGCTTTGTTTAATATCTGTGGCTACATGTTTGTTGTTTATATGCAGAAGTCAGTCATTCGTCCCATTCATCTCCATACGTAAAAATATAAATTTGTTTACAGTATAATAAACATTGTCTTAAGTATAAACACTAAAACTACTAAACTTTTTTTTGGCCGTTGTCTCATAAAATTAAAGTTTCTGGCATTTCAATACTAAGGAATATAATAAAGTTCAATATATTTATAGATGCGAGGGTCTTGGCAAGATGTGTGGAGTTAAAAGATGAAGAATCTAACACAAAGTGGGAGTTGTCACAGTTGCTCTTTGCTGATGACACTGTGCTTTTGGGAGATTCTGAAGAGAAGTTGCAGAGGTTGGTGAATGAATTTGGTAGGGTATGTAAAAGAAGAAAATGAATATATGGAAGAGTAATGTTTTGAGGATAAAAAAAATTAGGTGACGATAAATTGGATATCAGATTGGAGGGAGAGAGTTTGGAGGAGGTGAATGTATTCAGATATTTGGGAGTGGACGTGTCAGCAGATGGGTCTATGAAAGATGAGGTGAATCATAGAATTGATGAGGGTAAAAGGGTGAGCGGTGCACTTAGGAGTCTGTGGAAACAAAGAACTTTGTCCTTGGAAGCAAAAAGGGGAATATATGAGAATATAGTTGTACCAACACTCCTGTATGGGTGTGAAGCATGGGTGAAGAATGTTACAGTGAGTAGAAGGCTGGAGGCAGTGGAGATGTCATGTCTGAGGGCAACGTGTGGCGTGAATATAATGCAGAGAATTCGTAGTTTGGAAGTTAGGAGGAGATGCGGGATTGCCAAAACTGTTGTCCAGAGAGCTGAGGAAGGGTTGTTGAGGTGGTTCGGACATGTAGAGAGAATGGAACGAAACAGAATAGCTTCGAGAGTGTATAAATATGTAGTGGAGGGAAGGCAGGGTAGGGGTCGGCCTAGGAAGGGTTGGAGGGAGGGGGTAAAGGAGGCATTGTGTGCGAAGGGCTTGGACTTCCAGCAAGCATACATGAGCGTGTTAGATAGGAGCGAATGGAAACAAATGGGTTTTAGGACTTGACGTGCTGTTGGAGTGCAAGCAAAGTAACATTTATGAAGGGGTTCAGGGAAACCGGCAGGCCGGACGTGAGTCCTGGAGATGGGAAGTACAGTGCCTGCACTCTGAAGGAGGGGCGTTAATGTTGCAGTTTAAAAACTGTAGTATAAAGCACCCTTCTGGCAAGACAGTGATGGAGTGAATGATGGTGAAAGTTTTTCTTTTCTGGGCCACCCTGCCTTGGTGGGCCACCCTGCCTTGGTGGGCCACCCTGCCTTGGTGGGCCACCCTGCCTTCGTGGGTCACCCTGCCTTCGTGGGCCACCCTGCCTTGGTGGGTCACCCTGCCTTGGTGGGTCATCCTGCCTTGGTGGGTCACCCTGCCTTCGTGGGTGTTGCAACCCGTAAATGGGTTGCAATGATTAATATGTATATATATATAATTATTACCTTTTCATATAATTTTATATTGCTTGTATTTGCGATAATAGCTAAATCGTAAATGTATTGCTTTATATTGTTATTTGACTTAGCTTCCTTTGGTTAGGTAGGATGTAACATATTATGTGCTCAGTTCAAGTCTTGATTGTCTAACTACTGTAATTATCGCTTGTGGCTCGTTAGACTGCCGGCTTCTGTTTCTGAGCTGCAGCTGTACACAGAGCTATCACGTGATCGAGGGGGGGTGTCCTCACCTTGCCTGAAGTATTCAGTCTGGTCTAGACTCGCTGGGTGGTTGGACGTATTCCAGACAAGATGAGCCTTTATCTCCCTTATTGGCTCTTGTTGGAAGATCGTCTCTTGTCTTATTCTTGTTAGTTCTGTAGAACTCTGTTCACAGAACATTGTATAGACTTAGTGATTTTCGACGTTGTACTGAGGTTGTGTGTCTCATAGACACTCTGAGCAACTCAGGTTCTGAGCTGTAGCTTCTGACCTAACTTGTACTGGTATCTATGTATTATTACAGTCGGGGATTTTCTTATGCTGAACTTAGATTCAGTAGAAAACCATACCCCCGGCCGGGATTGAACCCGCGGTCATAGAGTCTCAAAACTCCAGCCCGTCGCGCTAGCCACTAGACCAGCTAGCCACAATAAGATTCATCCAACTAGGTATATTTCTACACCATAGGAAAGTTAGCACAGGCACCTCTGTGACCACAAATGCAAGTTTTTACAGACAAATCTCCAGCTAGCGTGGCCGTGACGAACTCTAGCTCAAGTCCCTTCACTGCCGTCAACATGACTTAAGAAATCGTAATGACACGATTGTAAATAAACCATACCCCCGAGGGGGTATGGTTTATTTGCAATCGTGTCATTACGATTTCTTAAGTCATGTTAGATTCAGTAGTATGGAAGTTTTGTGACTTTTGTGGAGGATCTGCAGATGGTCCCTACTTAGTGTCGTTATATTATCTCCTTGTTCCTGATTCAGTGTCGCAGTTGCTTGTTATATTGCTATTGGGCTTAGCATTCTTTTTATTGTTCAAGCAGACTGTTCTGATAGCCAGTTGGTTAAGAACTTAGTTTATTTGAGGACTTTGTCAGTCACTTGTTTAAGTCTAGTCGCGTCGTGAGACATAGCGAACTACTTAGAGCACTTACACACATACACACTTACATGTACATATTTGTAATATTTTATTAAATGTTAATGTACCAGACGGTACTTAAGAATTATAAATGCGATATGTGCTTTCAGCACAATAATACTGTACTCTAGAGAAGTGATTATTATTATTTTGATTATTATTAATTTAATTTAATTTGATAATATACCTCTAGACGATACTCAATAAATTTATTAAATTTTATTTTCTCTAGTTAGTAGCCTACCAGTTGTAATCCTGAAGCACTATTGAATCATACTGAATCCTAATGGATAATTGGACAAGGATACTGACTAATTGTTACGAAAACCCAGTAACAGGCTGGATGCTAGAAGGGCAGTCCTTTCTAGTATTCACTAGAGATCTCTAAGCTTTTAGAATCGCGTTTTTGTAACAGTGGGCCACCCTGCCTTGGTGGGCCACCCTGCCTTGGTGGGCCACCCTGCCTTGGTGGGCCACCCTGCCCTGGTGGGCCACCCTGCCCTGGTGGGCCACGCTGCCTTGGTGGGCCACCATGCCTTGGTGGGCCACCCTGCCTTGGTGGGCCACCCTGCCTTGGTGGGCCACCCTGCCTTGGTGGGCCACCCTGCCCTGGTGGGCCACCCTGCCTTGGTGGGCCACCCTGCTCTGGTGGGCCACCGTGCCCTGGTGGGCCACCCTGCCCTGGTGGGCCACCCTGCCCTGGTGGGCCACCCTGCCCTGGTGGGCCACCCTGCCCTGGTGGGCCACCCTGCCCTGGTGGGCCACCATGCCCTGGTGGGCCACCCTGCCCTGGTGGGCCACCCTGCCCTGGTGGGCCACCCTGCCCTGGTGGGCCACCCTGCCCTGGTGGGCCACCCTGCCCTGGTGGGCCACCCTGCCCTGGTGGGCCACCCTGCCCCGGTGGGCCACCCTGCCCCGGTGGGCCACCCTGCCATGGTGGGCCACCCTGCCATGGTGGGCCACCCTGCCATGGTGGGCCACCCTGCCATGGTGGGCCACCCTGCCCTGGTGGGCCACCCTGCCATGGTGGGCCACCCTGCCATGGTGGGCCACGCTGCCTTGGTGGGCCACCCTGCCCTGGTGGGCCACCCTGCCCTGGTGGGCCACCCTGCCCTGGTGGGCCACCCTGCCCTGGTGGGCCACCCTGCCATGGTGGCCACCCTGCTTTGGTGGGCCACCCTGCCCTGGTGGGCCACCCTGCCCTGGTGGGCCACCCTGCCATGGTGGGCCACCCTGCCCTGGTGGGCCACCCTGCCATGGTGGGCCACCCTGCCATGGTGGGCCACCCTGCCATGGTGGGCCACCCTGCCATGGTGGGCCACCCTGCCATGGTGGGCCACCCTGCCATGGTGGGCCACCCTGCCATGGTGGGCCACCCTGCCATGGTGGGCCACCCTGCCATGGTGGGCCACCCTGCCGATGTGTTAATACAAAATAAAAATAAATAAAGTTTATCATTATATAAATAAAATTGTGAAGCTTTCATAGTTACGTGTCGCTAGCAGTAACAGCCTGGTTGATCAGACCCTGCTCCACCACGAGGCCTGGTCTGATGCCGAGCAGCGGGGGCGTTGACCCCCGAAACCCTCTCCAGGTATAAACACTTGGAATTAAAAAATGAAAAAAATATTATCAATAACTTTTTATTTTTAGCTTCATTAAATAATAATATATTTCTTCAAGTAATTAATAAATACATGAGTTTAAAGGTTATTGAAATATATCGGAGGGGGTGCGGGGGTTGATGGGAAGGGGGAAGTGGGGGTACTGGGGGATGGGTGTTCGGGGGCTGGGGTAAGGGGGGCTGGAAATACGAGGGGCTGAAGGTACGGGGGGCTGGGGGTCCGCGGGGCTGGGGGTACGGGGGGATCGGGGTTCGGGGGGGGTTTGGGGTACTGGGGGCTAGAGGTACGGGGGGCTGGGGTCCTGGGGGTTGGGAGGGTAGGAGAATGCCTTGAAACTACTTAAGAGTAATTACAGTAATTTGGACTGTATAACTCCTACAACTGTAGAACTACTACAACTGTATAACTCCTACAACTGTATAACTCCTACAGTTGTATAACTACTACAACTGTATAACTACTACATCTGTATAACTCCTACAACTGTATAACTCCTACAACTGTATAACTCCTACAACTGTATAACTCCTACAACTGTATAACTACTACAACTATATAACTCCTACAACTGTATAACTCCTACAACTGTATAACTACTACAACTGTATAACTCCTACAACTGTATAACTCCTACAACTGTATAACTACTACAACTGTATAACTCCTACAACTGTATAACTACTACAACTGTATAACTCCTACAACTGTATAACTCCTACAACTGTATAACTACTACAACTGTATAACTCCTACAACTGTATAACTCCTACAACTGTATAACTACTACAACTGTATAATTCCTACAACTGTATAACTCCTACAACTGTATAACTCCTACAACTGTATAACTCCTACAACTGTATAACTCCTACAACTGTATAACTACTACAACTATATAACTCCTACAACTGTATAACTCCTACAACTGTATAACTCCTACAACTGTATAACTCCTACAACTGTATAACTACTACAACTGTATAACTCCTACAACTGTATAACTCCTACAACTGTATAACTACTACAACTGTATAACTCCTACAACTGTATAACTCCTACAACTGTATAACTACTACAACTGTATAACTCCTACAACTGTATAACTCCTACAACTGTATAACTACTACAACTGTATAACTCCTACAACTGTATAACTACTACAACTGTATAACTCCTACAACTGTATAACATCTACAACTGTATAACTCCTACAACTGTATAACATCTACAACTGTATAACTCCTACAACTGTATAACATCTACAACTGTATAACTCCTACAACTGTATAACATCTACAACTGTATAACTCCTACAACTGTATAACTCCTACAACTGTATAACATCTACAACTGTATAACTCCTACAACTGTATAACATCTACAACTGTATAACTCCTACAACTGTATAACTCCTACAACTGTATAACATCTACAACTGTATAACTCCTACAACTGTATAACATCTACAACTGTATAACATCTACAACTGTATAACTCCTACAACTGTATAACATCTACAACTGTATAACATCTACAACTGTATAACTCCTACAACTGTATAACTCCTACAACTGTATAACTCCTACAACTGTATAACATCTACAACTGTATAACTCCTATAACTGTATAACTCCTACAACTGTATAACATCTACAACTGTATAACTCCTACAACTGTATAATATCTACAACTGTATAACATCTACAACTGTATAACTCCTACAACTGTATAACATCTACAACTGTATAACTCCTACAACTGTATAACTTCTACAACTCTATAACTCCTACAACTGCATAACTACTACAACTGTATAACTCCTACAACTGTATAACTACTACAACTGTATAACTCCTACAACTGTATAACTACTACAACTGTATAACTCCTACAACTGTATAACTCCTACAACTGTATAACTCCTACAACTGTATAACTACTACAACTGTATAACTCCTACAACTGTATAACATCTACAACTGTATAACTCCTACAACTGTATAACATCTACAACTGTATAACTCCTACAACTGTATAACATCTACAACTGTATAACTCCTACAATTGTATAACTCCTACAACTGTATAACATCTACAACTGTATAACTCCTACAACTGTATAACATCTACAACTGTATATCTCCTACAATTGTATAACTCCTACAACTGTGTAACTCCTACAACTGTATAACTCCTACAACTGTATAACTCCTACAACTGTGTAACATCTACAACTGTATAACATATTCAACTGTATAACTCCTACATCTGTACAACTCCTACAACTGTGTAACTCCTACAACTGTATAATTCCTACAGCTGTATAACTCCTACAGCTGTATAACTCCTACAGCTGTATAATTTCTACAACTGTATAACATCTACAACTGTATAACTCCTGCAACTGTATAACTCCTACAACTGTGTAACTCCTTCAACTGTATAATTCCTACAACTGTATAACATCTACAACTGTATAACTCCTACAACTGTAAAATTTCTACAACTGTATAACTCCTACAACTGTGTAACTCCTACAACTGTATAACTCCTTCAACTGTATAACTTCCATAACTGTAGCGCTTCCTTGTGGATGTAATATCGACATTAATTTTAAATCAAAATGTCGGCGATGGAGCTGATTTTTTTTCAGAGCTTAAAATAATTTTTTTTGAAGAATTTACGTAATGTAAATATATTTTTATGTTATCAAAGTTAACGTTCGGTTTACAATATAATGTTTTTATTTATTAATAATTTCGTGTATACATACAGTGACGCTGAAGAACTTTGTACCCATCAAATGAAGTCACTTTTCAAATTCTTATGGTCAGACAAAATGTCTTCCAGTTTCCCAGTCGCTGAATGATCCACATTTTACAATTAATATAATAACTTTTAATTAATGAGTATAGTGGAGGTGTTATTAAATAATTTTTGCTATTAATTTGATCACACCTCTGTATCTTTCCTTAAAATTTTACTGAATGTGGTATGATAAACTCTCTCTTATTTACTTCTCACTCTTATTTTCTCACTCTCTCACAATCTCACTCTCTCACAATCTCACTCTCTCACAATCTCACTCTCTCACAATCTCACTCTCTCACATTCTCACTCATTTGAAGAAAACATTTTTGAGGAGAATTTTGAAATTCTTGCGGCGAGAATTCAAGATCGTGTGAAGTAGTCAGGAACATTTAGACAACACTCAAAGATCTGGTGGAGAACACTCAAGAACCCAGGAGATTCTCTTAGCATTGAAGTCACCGGGACACACCTAGGAGTGTCGCATAGCAGACTCACCTATGTGGTCAACAGGACTGACCTAAGAGCGCAGTCAATGTCATCCGCCTAGGAGTTGAGTTGGAAGACGGTAGGTCAACTGAAAACTCCTAGCAAGTTAAATGAGCTCGTCCATGATGACTCACGAAATCGTAATGACACGATTGCAAACAAACCATACCACGGGTGGGGTTAGAACCCGCGATCAGAGAGTCATAAAACTCCAGACCGACGCGTTAGCCAGTGGGCCAGCTGGCTTCAATAAATATACCTAGTTGGATGAATCTTATTGTAGCCAGCTGGCCCAGTGGCTAACGTGTCAGTCTGGAGTTTTATGACTTTCTGATCGCGGGTTCTAACCCCACCTGTGACATGGTTTGAACTCGTTTAAGTTTAAGGCCAACTGGACTAATAATGACAAATTACTAAGAAGATTGGCTCACTTTATTGAATGAAAGAAAACAGTACTAAGATCAGGAAGAAGTTGAGAAGGGGAAGATAAGGTGAAAAAAAGGGAGGAGAGGAATTGGAGGAGAAGAAGTGGAGGAAGGAAAGAGGAGGAGGGTTAGTGATGGGGGAAAGGTGAGGTGAAAGGAGGAAGCAAAAAGGATGAGAAAAATAAACTAAGGAGAGATGAGAATAGAGAAAGAGTGTACGTGGATGATGAAAGAAGAACAATATGTTTTACTCACATAAAAAAACAGAGATGGTGACACACAGAGACAGACAGATCGACACATTCATACGTACACACATACACATGCGTACGTACATGTACATGTACGAACACGATCGCTTTTACAGATATAACTATTTTTATACAAGTTCAAAAACTGTTTGCTAAAAAGAAATGCCGACACACACTGATAAATACAAAGCAAATGAAATAAATCTTTCATTCTGTGAACTGGGACTCAAATTATTCATGTCAGAATTTAAACATTATTGTTGAATCTCCTCACATATTGCTATAACTTTTTTCGTATCTGGTAAACTAAACATAAACGAACAAATAATTTCGACTCTAAAGTGACAGTAATATTTCCCTAACTTGGAAAAATAGACACAAGTGAAGTACAATGTAAATCTTTATTGATTGCTCGTCGCCCACACAGTGAGCTTTATCAAGTCTCAAACAAATCAATAAAGGAACACATTATACTGCATTTGTGTCTATTTTTCCATCGTGTCGGTATTTTATACCATTTACCAACATATCCCTAATTTGCTGTAAATCAAAAACAAAAATTATAAAGCCTTTGATATCGTAATGAGATGCTAATAATATTCGTTATTAACTTGGAGTTGATTGTTTCTGTCTGATGTTTCTATTCAGTCCTGTGAGTCGGGACTCAAATCATTTCTGTCAGAATTTCAACATAATTGTTAAGTTCCCTCACGTATTATAACAATTTTTTCTAGTATCTGGTAAACTGCACCTGAACGAATAAATATTTTCGACATTAATGCTGCAGTAATATTCCACTTAGCTTCCTGTAAATTAAATACAAAAATCAACTTCTATTTCATGACATAAACTTGATGTAGATTCTGCTTCTGTCTGTCTTCTCTCTCCTTTGTTTATGTTAATGTTCATGTGTTTATTTGCTGTAATGTTTGTTTTCCATATATTTGTGTCCTCAAGCACTTGCTGATTGCTTTTTTTTTTAAATGTTATCTGCCTGTGTTATTGCATTTATTTTTAAAGCTGAGGTTATATTTATATAAATATATATATATATATATATATATATATATATATATATATATATATTTATATATATATATATATATATATGTCGTGCCGAATAGGCAGAACTTGCGATCTTGGCTTAAATAGCAACGCTCATCTTGCCATATAGGACAAGTGAAAATTTGTGTATGCATTAATTTCGCCAAAATCATTCTGAACCTAACGAAAAAAATATGTTTCACTGTGTTTGTTTAGTGTTAAATTATTGTAAACAAATCTAAAATATATTTAGTTGGGTTAGGCTAAAATAAATTGCGCTTGTTATAATAAGGTTAGGTAAGTTTTCTAAGTTCCTTTAGGTGCAAAATTATAAATTTATACATCAACATTAATGAAAAAAATATATCTTTAAACGTATAAGAGAAAATTTTAGAAAGGACTTAATTTTAAATGAGTTATTGCTAATTGACCAGTTTTACATATTCGGCAAGACATATATATATTCTTTTCAACAAGTCGGCCGTCTCCCACCGAGGCAGGGTGACCCAAAAAGAAAGAAAATCCCCAAAAAGAAAATACTTTCATCATTATTCAACACTCACCTCTCTCACACATAATCACTGTTTTTGCAGAGGTGCTCAGAACACAACAGTTTAGAAGCATATACGTATAAAGATACACAACATATCCCTCCAAACTGCTAATATCCCAAACCCCTCCTTTAGAGTGCAGGCATTGTACTTCCCATTTCCAGGACTCAAGTCCGGTTATATAAAAATAGCCGGTTTCCCTGAATCCCTTCACTAAATATTACCCTGCTCACACTCCAACAGATCGTCAGGTCCCAAATACCATTCGTCTCCATTCACTCCTATCGAACACGCTCATGCATGCCTGCTGGAAGTCCAAGCCCCTCGCCCACAAAACCTCCCTTACCCCTTCCTTCCAACCTTTTCGAGAACGACCCCTACCCTGCCTTCCTTCTCCTTCAGATTTAAATGCTCTCCATGTCATTCTACTTTGATCCATTCTCTCTAAATGACCAAACCACCTCAACAACCCCTCTTCAGCCCTCTGACTAATACTTTTATTAACTCCACACTTTCTCCTAATTTCCACACTCCTAATTTTCTGCATAATATTTACACCACACATTGCCCTTAGACAGGACATCTCCACTTCCTTCAACCGCCTCCTCGCTGCTGCATTCACAACCCAAGCTTCACACCCATATAAGAGTGTTGGTACTACTATACTTTCATACATTCCCTTCTTTGCCTCCATAGATAACGTTTTTGACTCCACATGTACCTCAACGCACCACTTCCCTTTTTTCCCTCATCAATTCTATGATTAACCTCATCCTTCACAAATCCATCCGCCGACACGTCAACTCCCAAGTATCTGAAAGCATTCACTTCTTCCATACTCCTCTTCCCCAATTTGATATCCAATTTTCCTTTATCTGAATCATTTGATACCCTCATGACCTTACTCTTTTCAATGTTCACTTTCAACTTTCTACCTTTACACACATTCTCAAACTCATCCACTAACCTTTGCAATTTTTCTTCTCCCATAAGCACAGTATCATTAGCAAAAAGTAACTGTCAATTCCCATTTTGAATTTGATTCCCCATAATTTAACCCCACCCCTCTCCCGAACACCCTAGCATTTACTTCTTTTACAACCCCATCTATAAATATATTAAACAACCATGGTGACATTACACATCCCTAAGACCTACTTTTACTGGGAAGTAGTCTCCCTCTCTTCTACAGACCCTAACCTGAGCCTCACTATCCTCATAAAAACTCTTTACAGCATTTAGTAACTTACCACCTATTCCATATACTTGCAACATTGCTCCCCTATCCACTCTATCATATGCCTTTTCTAAATCCATAAATGCAATAAAAACTTCCTTGTATGCTTAAATTACTAAATAAATAAATAAAATAAATAAATAAAAATAAATCTAAATACTGTTCACATATATGCTTCAATGTAAACACTTGATCTACACATCCCCTACCCACTCTAAAACCTCCTTGCTCATCCGCAATCCTACATTCTGTCTTACCTCTAATTCTTTCAATTATAACCCTACCGTACACTTTTACTGGTATACTCAGTAAACTTATTCCTCTATAATTTTTACAATCTCTTTTATCCCCCTTCCCTTTATATAAAGGGACTATACATGCTCTCCGCCAATCCCTAGGTACCTTCCCCTCTTTCATACATTTATTAAAGAAAAGTACCAACCATTCCAACACTGTATCCCCCCCTACTTTTAACATTTCTGTCATGATCCCATCAGTTCCAGCTGCATTACCCCCTTTCATTCTACGTAATGCCTCACGTACCTCCCCCACACTTACATTCTGCTCTTCTTCACTCCTAAAAGATGGTATACCTCCCTGGCCAGTGCATGAAATTACCGCCTCCCTTTCTTCCTCAACATTAAAAATTCCTCAAAATATTCTCGCCATCTCCCCAAAACCTCCATCTCCCCATCTACTAACTCCCCTACTCTGTTTTTAACTGGCAAATCCATTCGTTCTCTAGACTTTCTTAACTTGGTTAACTTACTCCAAATTTTTTTCTTATTTTCATTAAAATTTCTTGACAGTGCCTCTCCCATTCTATCATCTGCTCTCCTTCTGCACTCTCTCACCACTCTCTTCACCTTTCTTTTAATCTCCATATACTCTGCTCTTCTTATAACACTTCTGCTTTGTAAACACCTCTTATAAGCTACCTTTTTCTCTTTTATCACACCCTTTACTTCATCATTCCACAAATCACTCCTCTTTCCTCCTGCATCCACCCTCCTATAGCCACAAACTTCTGCCCCACATTATAATACTGCATTTTTAAAACTCATCCAACCCTCTTCAACCCCCCCACTACTCATCTTTGCCCTAGCCCACCTTTCTGCCAATAGTCGCTTACATCTCACCCGAACTTCCTCCTCCCTTAGTTTATACACTTTCACTTCCCTCCTACTTGTTGTTGCCACCTTCCTCTTGTCCCATCTACCTCTTACTCTAACTGTAGCTACAACTAAATAATGATCCGATATATCAGTTTCCCCTCTTTAAACATTTACATCCTGTAGCCTACCCATCAACCTTTTATCCACCAATACATAATCTAACAAACTACTTTCATTATGTGCTACATCATACCTTGTATATTTATTTATCCTCTTTTTCATAAAATATGTATTACTTATTACCAAATCTCTTTCTACACATAGCTCAATTAAAGGCTCCCAATTTTTATTTACCCCTGGCACCCCAAATTTACCTACTACTCCCTCCACAACATTTTTACCCACTTTAGCACTGAAATCCCCAACCACAAGTACTCTCACACTTGGTTCAAAACTCCCCACGCATTCACTCAACATTTCCCAAAATCTCTCTCTCCTCTACACTTCTCTCTTCTCCAGGTGCATATACGCTTACTATAACACACTTTTCACATCCAACCTTTATTTTACTCCACATAATCCTTGAATTAATACATTTATAGTCCCTCTTTTCCTGCCATATCTTATCCTTCAACATTATTGCTACTCCTTCTTTAGCTCTAACTCTATTTGAAACCCCTGATCTAATCCGATTTATTCCTCTCCACTGAAACTCTCCCACCCCCTTCAGTTTTGTTTCACTTAAAGCCAGGACATCCAGTTTCTTCTCATTCATAACATCCACAATCATCTCTTTCTTATCATTTGCACAACATCCACGCACATTCAGACTTCCCACTTTGACAATTTTCTTCTTCTAATTCTTTTTAGTAATCTTTACAGGAAAAGGGGTTACTTGCCCATTGTTCCCGGCATTTTAATTGACTTTTACAACACGCATGGCTTACGGAGGAAAGATTCTTATTCCACTTCCCCATGGATATAAAAGGAAAAGTAATAAGACCAAGAACTATTAAGATAAAATCAAAGAAAACTCAGATGAGTGTGTATAAATAAACGTGTACATGTATGTGTAGTGTGACCTAAGTGTAAGCAGAAGTAGCAAGACGTACCTGTAATCTTGCATATTTATGAGACAGACAAAAGACACCAGCAGTCCTTCCATCATGTAAAACAATTACAGGCTTTCGTTTTACACTCACTTGGCAGGACGGTAGTACCTCCCTGGGTGGTTGCTGTCTACCAACCTACTACCTATATATATATATATATATATATATATATATATATATATATATATATATATATATATATATATATATATATATATATATGGTAGGAGAAGAAAATATTCAAACAGCTCCGGGGAGAACCTTGAGTTTTCCCTGAGGTACGTTTATTGTCTTCTCTGATGAGGGTCCCCAGTGCAGCTATGGAGGTGGTACTTCGCTATATAATATATATATATATATATATATATATATATATATATATATATATATATATATATATATATATATATATATATATATATATATATATATATCGTGCCGAATAGGTAAAACTTGCGATTTTAGCATAAACAGCAACGCACTTCTTGCCGAATAAGGCAAGCGAAAGTTTGTGTATGCAATAATACGAAAAAAATATATTTCATTGTGCTTGTTTATTACTAAATTATTGTAAACTTATCTAAAATATATTTTGTTGGATTAGGCTAAATTAAACTGCGTTTTTTATAATAAGGTTAGGAAAGTTTCCTAAGGTTCTTTTGGTACAAAATTATTATTTTTTTAAATTAACATAAGTTAAAAAATATATATCTTTAAACGTATAAGAGAAAATTTTAGAAATGACTTAATTTTTTCATTTATGTTAGTGTAAAAATTAATAATTTGTACCAAAAGAACCCAAGAAAGCTTACCTAACCTTATCGTAACCAGCGCAATTTAATTTAGCCAAAACCAAATAATTATATTTTAGATAAGTTTACAATAATTCAAATATAAACAAACACAATGAATTTATTTTTCTCGCTAGGTTCAGAATGATTTTTGCTTGCCTTATTCGGTAAGAAGAGCGTTGCTATTTAAGCCAAAATCGAAAGTTTTGCCTATTCGGGACGACATATATATATATATATATATATATATATATATATATATATATATATATATACATATATATATATATATATATATATATATATATATATTATATAGGGAAGTACCACCTCTATGGCTGGACTGGGGACCCTCATCACAGCGGTTGCTCTGCATATATGTATGCAGAGCAACCGCTGTGAAAAAATAGTAAAATTCCAAGCGTTTCGTGACCTCACATTTTCATGGAACTGTAAAAACAAAACATCAACAGGAAGGCATATAACGGTAAGACTACACCTCACAGTCACGTCACTACACCCGACTCTGTGAAACACAACTGATACCCTACCCAAGCAGCAAGGTTTTTTACTTATCTAATGTATCTTAAATTCTTCCCAAATTTTATTAATTATAAATGAATCCAATTTATATAAACCAAAAGCAATATTCACATTTTCAAAACTACTTTTCATGAAACATGATTATATTCTCTTCCTGTCGACCATGGACTTGCTAGATATAACTTTCTCAACCTTATGAAAATCAATTGGATGAATAAAATCTTTCACAGGAATGAACAAAGCATTAGAATCTTGTCCTCGTTTAATGCTATATTTATGTTGTTTTAATCTTTGTTCAAGACTTTTACCAGTTTGGCCGTAATAAACTTTATTACATATTTTACAAGGAATCTTGTACACACACCTGCAAGCATTTTGGGGTGATTTTTTTATCAAATGATTTTTTACCGTATCAAGATTTTTAAATGCAACTTTGATATTAAAATTCTAAAGTAGAAAAGGCGTATTAAGCAAGGTTTCATTGTATGGGTGAACCAATGTATTTTTTAGTTGAATAAGGTTGGTTTTCCTTTTTTGAATTGTAAAAGGTATTTCTAGCAATTTTAAAAGATTTATCGGTTCAGTTTTTTGAGGCATGTTAGATCATTGGCTATTTCATAAGTCTTTAAGATTTCTTCATCTGTGAGTTCTAGGCTGTAAATAAGCAAAGCTCTCAAGAATATTGATGAGAATACAGAAAGTTTAACATTATCTTGATGTAAAGAATAATATACATAGGAACAGTTATTTGTTCGTTTTCTGTAAATTATAAATTTAAAATCATGGTTCCTCTTAATAATTAAAACAACTAGAAAAGGCAATGAGCTATTTTGCTCAAACTCAACAGTAAAAGTTATGAAATGAGCAGGACTATTTAATTTAACAAGGAAATGGGTTATATCGTACACATGACAGCTGTTGTCTCACACAATCTGTATCAACAATCATATCATACTGTCGTTTTACATCACTCCTTCAAATAATCGTCCTTCCGTAATAGGTAAACACATGTATTGCAGTGTCTTGTAAGCGATATATTTCCTTGACAAAGATTCCCAAGTGTTGCAAGTGTCTTTATCCGTCAGATAATTATTACCTCTGAAACAAAATGGATTTTCCACGGATGAAAGACGTGAATTTTTACTTAATTTTGTTGTCATTCGCATTAATGGCATGACCATATGAACGAACTCAGTTCAAAACTTCAAGGAAAACTATCCCTTTTTTTAGATGAATTATATTGCAATGTCATGTTTTAGTACTAAGTGTTTCAAAAAGCGATTACAATTGGATTCGCTGGTGAACGATTTTTCAGACGCTGAATTGCACCTTCACTTATTAATCTCATTGAACATTAAAATGGTATAAAATACCGACAGGTTGTTAGGTAAGACACATATGCAACATTTAGGTATCTTTATTTCGAAACGTTTCGCCTACGCAGTGGGCTTCTTCAGTCGAGTACAGAAAAGTTGATAGAAGCAGAAGAGACTTGAAGACGATGTAATCAGTCCATCACCCTTAAAGTTTTGAGGTGGTCAGTCCCTCAGTCTGGAGAAGAGCATTGTTTCAAACTTTGGAACAATGCTCTTCTCCAGACTGAGGGACTCACCACCTCAAAACTTTAAGGATGATGGACTGATTACATCGTCTTCAAGTCTCTTCTGCTTCTATCAACTTTTCTGTACTCGACTGAAGAAGCCTACTGTGTAGGCGAAACGTTTCGAAATAAAGATACCTAACTGTTGCATATGTGTCTTACCTAACATTAATCTCATTAAACAGACATTATACAGTTATATTACAATGAAACAGCATCATCTGCCTGGTACACAACTGAGCTAAGATTTCACCTTTTCTGACGTCTTTGATGTCACTGACTGTCTTCTGGTTGAGACATGAATCTCAGGACTGGTAAGTAGAGTTATGCCCCAGAGTATCTTGTATATACATTTCTATGTTATGAAGCTGCCTATAATATGCTTCTCTTTTAAATATTTAAAACACATAAATTCGGTTTTTCTGGCAGCTTGTGTATCCATTTGAACTATTACAGTGACAGGTTAAGAGAAAATAGCGGAATGCAAATTTAAATAATTAATAAAATTTATAAAAAATATATTTAAAATAAGGCATTTATTTACAATTATTTAAATATGGGAGAACTCGCCAAATTTTTTTCATTTTGGAGGGAGAAGGGATTAATTGCCGACTCCTTGTCTGATTTAGAGGAATTCCTCTGCCAAGAAAGTTGTTAACAGAGCTTGAAAGAATGAGAAGTGTCAGTGTGATAATTAAAGTGACCTGTACTTTGGAATCTTGTGTGCTTTCCATGGAGGACATCTAGGAATACTTTGTGTCAGGACGTATTTCGGATGACGTGCATGTGATATCATAAGTTATCATATGTTATTCACTTAAGACTACAGCTAGGACTGTTTAATAATTAAGAGTTAGGATTTGTTGCTTTAAAACTTATTAATATTAATTATTGTCTGATGTAATGTGACTTAAAATACAGTTTTCAAAAAACATGGATGTGTTTCGGTCGCTGTGCGGTGTGAGAAAGATATCCCCACACTTGCACAGATAACAATAAAGAAATGAGTGAGATACTGAAATCTCAGTATGTCTCTGTGTTTAGCGAGCCACTAATCAGTCTAAAGATCGACAATCCAAATGATTTTTTCATGAATGAACCTCAAAACTCCATCAATGTATGCCAAATTTCCGACATTACCCTAACTCCGATAGACTTTGAAGAAGCCATTGATAACAAGCCCATGCACTCAGCCCCAGGCCCAGACTCGTGGAACTCTGTGTTCATTAAGAACTGCAAGATACCCCTTTCGCGTGCCCTAAGTATACTTTGGAGAAGGAACTTAGACATGGGTGAAATTCCAAACAACGGATATAGCCCCACTCCATAAAGGTGGCAACAAAACATTAGCTAAGAACGATAGACCAATAGCTCTAACGTCCCACATCATAAAAATCTTTGAAAGAGTGCTAAGAAGAACGATTGCAAATCACTTGCATTCCCAAAAACTGCACAATCCATGGTAACATGGGTTCAGAGCACTGGAAGAAAAACAGAATGCAGATGTAATATACATAGACTTTGCAAAAGCCTTTGACAAGTGTGATCATGGCGTAGTAGTGCACAAAATACGTGCTAAAAGAATAGCTGGCAAAGTGGGGAGATGTATCTTCAACTAATCGAAGACAAAGAGTAGTGGTCAACAGAGTTAAATCAGAAGCTGCCATAGTGAAAAGCTCTGTTCCACAAGGCACATTACTCGCCCCCATCCTGTTCCTCATCCTCATATCAGACATAGACAGATATATAATCCACAGCACCATGTCATCCTTTGCAGACGACACTAGGATCTGCATGAGACTGTCATTTCTTGAGGACACGGTTTACCGCCAAGAAGATATAAACCAAGTTTTCCAGTGGGCAACGGAAAACAATATGATGTACAATGAAGACAAATTCCAACTACTCCGTTATGGAAAACTGGAGGAGATAATAACTAGAACTGAGTATACTACAAACTCTGATCATACAATAGAGCAGAAAAATAATGTGAGGGACCTGGAAGTGGCAATGTCTGAGTATCTCACTTTCAAGGATCACAACAGTGCCACGATCACAGCTGCAAAGAAAATGATAGGTAAGATAATGAGAACGTTCCAAACGAGAGATGCCAAGCCAATGATGATCCTTTTCAAATCACTTGTTCTCTCTTGGCTGGAATATTGCTGTACATTAACATGTCCGTTCACAGCAGGTGAAATTGCAAATCTAGAGAGTGTACAGAGAACATTTACTGCACATATAAGTTCCATTCAGCACCTTAACTACTGGGAACGCTTGGAAGCACTTGACTTGTACTCGGTAGAACGCAGGCGAAAGAGATATATCATTATCTACACTTGGAAAATCCTAGAAGGAATGGTCCCGAATTTGTACACAGAAATCACTCTCTACGAAGGTAAAAGACTGGGCAGGCGATGCAAAATACCCCCAATAAAAAGTAGTGGCGCCATTTGTACACTAAGAGAAAGTACCATAAGTGTCCGGGGCCCAAGACTGTTCAACAGCCTCCAACATTGCATAAGAGGAATTACCAATAGACCCCTGGCTGCCTTCAAGAGGGAACTGGACATATACTTAAAGTCGGTGCCGGATCAGCCAGGCTGTGGTTCGTACGTTGGACTACGTGCGGCCAGCAGTAACAACCTGGTTGATCAGGCCCTGATCCACCGGGAGTCCTGCTCGTGGACCGGGCCGCGGGGATGTTGATCCCCGGAATATCCTCCAGGTAGAGTCCAGGTAGTGTAACTCCAGCTCTCTGTACATTAATGCACGACAACGAAATAGCGCATAAGTTTTAAATGCAGATTTGAAGTGAATGCGAATAGTTACTCAGAAGTTATCACATGTACAATATACAAATAACTCGCATATAGCAGATAAACGTATGACGTTTCGGTCCGACTTGGACCATTTACAAGTCACACTAACACAGGAGAGTGAGGGAGCCGGTATATATAGACGAGGGGGACAGACACGTGGACACTAAAATCCAAATTTCATCAATTAAAGTGACAAATTACAACATAAAACCCACAACTAATTCACGTCATCCATTAAGAAACAGCAGATTTTAAGCCAAATTTAAAAGGCATTTTCAAAGAGACCAATATCCAAAAATACAACAGCACATTAATTTTAAAGGCACTCAGAGGTCGCACTGTCCAAATCCAATTGGACAAGACACTCAAAAAACTATCTCAAAAAAAAAATATTTCAATTTTTTTCAATAGAAAAGGGTAAACTGGGACCAACACAAAACTCAATCCAAACTTTCCTCAAAGATTTAACACTTGAGGTTTAATTATGCAAATGAAAAACTAAGTTTTATTTAAAGTTTTGGAAGTATAACGCATAACAGTTTTTATTTGCATTTAAAAGTATATTATATAGATTTAATCGAGGATAATCCAGTAAAGTTAAACACAGTGATTTATTTCTTACCAGAAGAGACATTCTCCAGATATTTCACAGAAAGCAATTTGATTAATAAATTAGCATATCATAACTTACACAACCTAAAATCAAGACATCAGTACGTAAAGTTTAAAGCAGAACAGAACGGCAAACTCCAGTTACTGCACATTATTATTATTATTATTATTATTATTATTATTATTATTATTATTATTATTATTATTATTACTGTTATTATTATTATTATTATTATTATTATTATTATTATTATTATTATTATTATTATTTTTATTATTATTATAATCAAAAGGAAACGCTAAATCTGCTAAGGTCATACAGAATCCACGGAATTCTAAACAGAGAACAGTTTTAATGCATTTCATATGATGAATCACCGGTAATGACTGATGCCATTCAGAACTGTCTTACTGTAATCTTCTGAAGTTCCTTTTCCGCTAGAAGTCATTTAGCACCTGTGGAATGAGAGGTATTCACATTCGCTCTAAGGACTGGGAAGATAAGTCCAGCTTCTTGTATTAATAACAGTCCCACAGCAATGCAAGGCAAAATAATGCAATAATATGCCATTATGACAGTAGAGATATCAAAATTATGCCTACACACCCAGCTAATAATAATCATATTCTAGGAAGCATACATGAGTGTCGAAATTTTGAAGCTAGCGGAAAAAACTTTCGAAAGTTATCTCACAGAAACCCATTTCAATAATTGTGTACATAAAATTAAGCAGAGGTTCACCTGCATTTATCATTTATTCCACAAAGCTTCACCTAGTAATAGCTGACCAGGGTTGAAAATTTAAGCCGATTGGATAAAGTGTTTGGAAGCTATAATTGGAAACCTTTGTGGAAGTTAATGGAAGATGAGAACACTGTAGCTTGTATTGTGTTGAGAGTGACATTAAGTCGTACAATATTTAAGGCTTAACTAAACTGCTATACAATGCTAGGATTTTAATTTTTTTTTTATGCAGATCTAATTTATTTAAAGTTCTCTGCGCTCCTCTAAGAAAAATATTAGATATTATTTTAAGAATGACCAGCTTGAAAAAAAAAGTTTATGAAATTGGTATATTCACATGTATAAAGCCCAAATTCAATACAAAAATACTTCCCATTAAGAATACACCAGTGCATAAGTGTTTGAAGCAGGACAGCAGAGGGCTTAGGAAGTTATCAGAGCCATTTTAGGATGCTGGGAATGATTACTATAACACTGGTCATTGGGAACTCACCTAGGAGAGAGGACAACTGAGCTAGAAAGAACAGATAATCAAGCAGAAGTGGGGGGGGGTAATGAGAGAACAAAGAAACGAAGATGTCGAGAAAGTGAACTGGAGTAAGAAAAACGGAGGAGGGAACGTGAAAGACAAGAGGTGAAGAAGGGAAGGAAGAAGAAAGTAGGAGGAAAAGGGGAAGCTGAGGAGTAAAGTAGATAAGAAGAAGTGGAAGAGAAGAGATGAAAAGTGGAAGTTAAGGGGAAGCAGAGAAGTAAACGTGAAAGGAAGTAGGTGCAGAAGAGGTGGAAAAGAGGAGGAAACGAGTAAATGGATGAACAGAAAATAGATTTAATTTTGCCCTCCAAGAAAGAGACATAATAATCAGAAATACAACCAATATATATATCCTCATGTGTACATACATATATAAACTCAGTTATAAATCATAAACGTCTGTTCAGAAATAATCTTTTCATACCAGTTTAAGAGGAATCAACAAAATATTGTCACCCAGTCAAACACAAAGCGAATGTAGTGAATACTTCATCTTGTGAACTGAGTATTCCTGTCAGAATTCTAATTGTGAAGTCTCCACGAGTATTGCAACAGTAATATCTCGTATATATTAAACTCTGCATGAGCAAACAAATAATTTCAACATTAATGTGACAGTAATATTCCCCTAAAAGTGCTGTAAATAAAATACAAAATGAATTTGTCTTTCAATACATAATGAGATGCTAATCATATTCGTTATAAAATAATAAACTTAATTGTTAGTTTGTTCAAGCAAGGGAAGTCCTCTGTTTATCTTAACAATACTAATGTGTGGGGACGTATGGTGCAGTTGGCCAAGATATTATGACGTGGTCTTATCAGTTATTGTTGATGAGGTTATTTGTTATGGTATTAGGTTTTGTGGCTGTTGAATACAAATAAGATATGTGCCTGGCACTCTGCAACATTGTTTTACGCTGATGAAACACAAAGCTAAATCATGGTTAATTATGCAGTTAACTCTGCAGTAATGATGTTGATTGGCTGTGTATGTCGTCAGTATCTTTTTCTGTGATTATCTGTGTTTCATGGGTTCAGGTGTTTATTTAGCGCAATGTTTGGTGTCTGAGTTGCTGTTTCTGTGTACTTGTTTGTTTTCTGTGTTCTCTTGTCTTTCTCTAGATGAATATAATGGCAGTTAAACCTGTGCTCTGTCTCAATTATCTATGTACTTAAAGGTATATTTATTCGCAATATAAATTGCAACGTTTGATGCATAAAAAAAACTTAATAACACTTGCAAATCGCAAAAAAAAAATTCAATATTTCTAGCAAGTCTAAATATGAAAATTAAAATACTAAATATCATTCTACATTATAAAAAAAAAACTATATAAAACTGCATATTTTTTGTACTGTTTTAATTAAGATTAATGACAAGAACAAAACTTAGATTTCAATTATAAATTACTTTTAATTGTCATTTTCATTATTTTTATTTCATAAGAAAATATGCTTAGAGTTATTAATGATTATCACGATTTTGTGATTAATAAGTTAAAAGAAGAATTACTAGATCAGTTTTTTATAGAGGTAAAAGTGCTTCGCTTACTGGAAATAATAAATTACTATTAATGGTAGGTTTTATAACCACAATTTAACTTATTTTATATATTTTTTCAATAATAAATGAACGCTTCAGTTCACAGAATGACTTAGTGGACATTTACCAACTGCACAAATATTGAAAAGAATCAATGATTATCGCATTCTGGGATTCCACAGCATATGAAGTGAATTAGAGATTTGTGCAACACTTGGGTACCTTTATCGATCACATCAGCTTCAGGCTGAGTTCACCTGGAGTGAGTTCCGGGGGTCAACGCCCCCGCGGCCCGGTCTGTGACCAGGCCTTCTTAGGTCAGTGTCCCAGGATGCGACCCACACCAGTCGACTAACACCCAGGTACCCATTTTACTGATGGGGAACATAGACAACAGGTGGAAAGAAACACGTCCAATGTTTCTACTCTGGCTGGGAATCGAACCCAGGCCCTCGCCGTGTGAAGCGAGAGCGTTAACCACCAGGCCACCAGAGCCCCTGAGGGATTGTTTACCTCAAACTTCGTCTGATCTTCAACAATTCTTCTCTGTATTGGGTCCCACAAGTGCATAATTCATCATGTGAATTGATGCCGATGATGAGTTTTTGATACAGGGATTTGGAACTACCTACACCTTTGGATTAAACATGATTGTTCCCCAATCCGTTTAGTAGTGAAAAATAATGATAATAATTACAAACTGGAGGGAAATTACCTAGTGAGACTATGAGAGAAGCGTTGGTAGAGAAGCGTTCAGAGGTGGAGAAGCGTTCAGAGGTGGAGAAGCGTTCAGAGGTGGAGAAGCGTTCAGAGGTGGAGAAGCGTTCCGAGGTGGAGAAGCGTTCAGAGGTGGAGAAGCGTTCAGAGGTGGAGAAGCGTTCAGAGGTGGAGAAGCGTTCAGAGGTGGAGAAGCGTTCAGAGGTGGAGAAGCGTTCAGAGGTGGAGAAGCGTTCAGAGGTGGAGAAGCGTTCCAGAGGTGGAGAAGCGTTCAGAGGTGGAGAGCGTTCAGAGGTGGAGAAGCGTTCAGAGGTGGAGAAGCGTTCAGAGGTGGAGAAGCAGAGGTGGAGAAGCGTTCAGAGGTGGAGAAGCGTTCAGAGGTGGAGAAGCGTTCAGAGGTGGAGAAGCGTTCAGAGGTGGAGAAGCGTTCAGAGGTGGAGAAGCGTTCCGAGGTGGAGAAGCGTTCCGAGGTGGAGAAGCGTTCCGAGGTGGAGAAGCGTTCAGAGGTGGAGAAGCGTTCAGAGGTGGAGAAGCGGAGAGAAGCGTTCAGAGGTGGAGAAGCATTCCGAGGTGGAGAAGCGTTCAGAGGTGGAGAAGCGTTCAGAGGAGGAGAAGCGTTCAGAGGTGGAGAAGCGAGGGTGGTTCAGAGGTGGAGCGTTCACAGGTGGAGAAGCTTTTAGAGGTGGAGAAGCGTTCAGAGGTGGAGAAGCGTTCAGAGGTGGAGAAGCGTTCAGAGGTGGAGAAGCGTTCAGAGGTGGAGAAGCATTCAGAGGTGGAGAAGCGTTCAGAGGTCAGAGGTGGAGAAGCGTTCAGAGGTGGAGAAGCGTTCAGAGGTGGAGAAGCGTTCAGAGGTGGAGAAGCGTTCAGAGGTGGAGAAGCGTTCAGAGGTGGAGAAGCGGAGGTGGAGAAGCGTTCAGAGGTGGAGAAGCAGAGGTGGAGAAGCGTTCAGAGGTGGAGAAGCGTTCAGAGGTGGAGAAGCGTTCAGAGGTGGAGAAGGGTTCAGAGGTGGAGAAGCGTTCAAAGGTGTTCAGAGGAAGCGTTCAGAGGTGGAGAAGCGTTCAGAGGTGGAGAAGCGTTCAGAGGTGGAGAAGCGTTCAGAGGTGGAGAAGCGTTCAGAGGTGGAGAAGCGTTCAGAGGTGGAGAAGCGTTCAGAGGTGGAGAAGCGTTCCGAGGTGGAGAAGCGTTCAGAGGAGGAGAAGCGTTCAGAGGTGGAGAAGCGTTCCGAGGTGGAGAAGCGTTCAGAGGTTGAGAAGTGGAGAAGCGTTCAGAGGTGGAGAAGCGTTGGAGAAGCGTTCAGAGGTGGAGAAGCGTTCAGAGGTGGAGAAGCGTTCAGAGGTGGAGAAGCGTTCAGAGGTGGAGAAGCGTTCAGAGGTGGAGAAGCGTTCAGAGGTGGAGAAGCGTTCAGAGGTGGAGAAGTGTTCAGAGGTAGAGAAGCGTTCAGAGGTGGAGAAGCGTTCAGAGGTGGAGAAGCGTTCAGAGGTGGAGAAGCGTTCCGAGGTGGAGAAGCGTTCAGAGGTGGAGAAGTGTTCAGAGGTAGAGAAGCGTTCAGAGGTGGAGAAGCGTTCAGAGGTGGAGAAGCGTTCAGAGGTGGAGAAGCGTTCAGAGGTGGAGAAGCGTTCAGAGGTGGAGAAGCGTTCAGAGGTGGAGAAGCGTTCAGAGGTGGAGAAGCGTTCAAAGGTGAATAAGCGTTCAGAGGTGGAGAAGCGTTCAGAGGTGGAGAAGCGTTCAGAGGTGGAGAAGCGTTCAGAGGTGGAGAAACGTTCAGAGGTGGAGAAGCGTTCAGAGGTGGAGAAGCGTTCAGAGGTGGAGAAGCGTTCAGAGGTGGAGAAGCGTTCAGAGGTGGAGAAGCGTTCAGAGGTGGAGAAGCGTTCGTTCAGAGGTGGAGAAGCGTTCAGAGGTGGAGAAGCGTTCAGAGGTGGAGAAGCGTTCAGAGGTGGAGAAGCGTTCAGAGGTGGAGAAGCGTTCAGAGGTGGAGAAGCGTTCAGAGGTGGAGAAGCGTTCAGAGGTGGAGAAGCGTTCAGAGGTGGAGAAGCGTTCAGAGGTGGAGAAGCGTTCCGAGGTGGAGAAGCGTTCAGAGGTGGAGAGGCGTTCAGAGGTGGAGAAGTGTTCAGAGGTGGAGAAGCGTTCAAAGGTGAATAAGCGTTCAGAGGTGGAGAAACGTTCAGAGGAGGAGAAGCGTTCAAAGGTGAATAAGCGTTCAGAGGTGGAGAAACGTTCAGAGGTGGAGAAGCGTTCAGAGGTGGAGAAGCGTACAGAGGTGGAGAAGCGTTCAGAGGTGGAGAAGCGTTCCGAGGTGGAGAAGCGTTCAGAGGAGGAGAAGCGTTCAGAGGTGGAGAAACGTTCAGAGGTGGAGAAGCGTTCAGAGGTGGAGAAGCGTTCAGAGGTGGAGAAGCGTTCAGAGGTGGAGAAGCGTTCAGAGGTGGAGAAGCGTACCTAGGTGGAGAGAAGTGGAGAAGCGTTCAGAAGGTAGAGAAGCGTTCAGAGGTGGAGAAGCGTTCCGAGGTGGAGAAGCGTTCAGAGGAGAGAAGCGTTCAGAGGTGGAAGAAAGGTGGAGAAGCGTTCAGAGGTTGAGAAGTGTTCAGAAGGTAGAGAAGCGTTCAGAGGTGGAGAAGCGTTCAGAGGTGGAGAAGCGTTCAGAGGTGGAGAAGCGTTCCGAGGTGGAGAAGCGTTCAGAGGTGGAGAAGCGTTCAGAGGTGGAGAAGCGTTCAGAGGTGGAGAAGCGTTCAGAGGTGGAGAAGCGTTCAGAGGTGGAGAAGCGTTCAGAGGTGGAGAAGCGTTCAGAGGTGGAGAAGCGTTCAGAGGTGGAGAAGCGTTCAGAGGTGGAGAAGCGTTCAGAGGTGGAGAAGCGTTCAGAGGTGGAGAAGCGTTCAGAGGTGGAGAAGCGTTCAGAGGTGGAGAAGCGTTCAAAGGTGGAGAAGCGTTCAGAGGTGGAGAAGCGTTCAGAGGTGGAGAAACGTTCAGAGGTGGAGAAGCGTTCAGAGGTGGAGAAGCGTTCAGAGGTGGAGAAGCGTTCAGAGGTGGAGAAGCGTTCAGAGGTGGAGAAGCGTTCAGAGGTGGAGAAGCGTTCAGAGGTGGAGAAGCGTTCAGAGGTGGAGAGGTGGAGAAGCGTTCAGAGGTGGAGAAGCGTTCAGAGGTGGAGAAGCGTTCAGAGGTGGAGAAGCGTTCAGAGGTGGAGAAGCGTTCAGAGGTGGAGAAGCGTTCAGAGGTGGAGAAGCGTTCAGAGGTGGAGAAGCGTTCAGAGGTGGAGAAGCGTTCAGAGGTGGAGAAGCGTTCAGAGGTGGAGAAGCGTTCAGAGGTGGAGAAGCGTTCAGAGGTGGAGAAGCGTTCAGAGGTGGAGAAGCGTTCAGAGGTGGAGAAGCGTTCAGAGGTGGAGAAGCGTTCAGAGGTGGAGAAGCGTTCAGAGGTGGAGAAGCGTTCAGAGGTGGAGAAGCGTTCACAGGTGGAGAAGAAGGGTTAAAGGGGGGGGGGGGGGGTTCAGAGGTGGAGGCGTTGGGGTGAGAAGGCCCCGAGGGGGAAGGTTTGGGGGGAAAAATTGGGTGGAGAAGGTTGAGGTGGAGAAGGTTCGAGGTGGAGAAGGTTCCAGGGGGGGGGGGGAAAGGGAAAGGGGAAAAGGGGAGGGGGGAAAGGGGGGGGAAAAAGGTAAGGTTGGGGAGGGAAACGTTCGGGTGGGGGCCGAGGTGGAGAAGGTTAAAGGGGGGAAGGTTCAGGGGGGGGTTGAGGGGGGGTTCGGGGAGAAGGTTCAGGGGGGAAGGTTGAGGTGGAGAAGGTTAGGTGGAAAAGGGGGGAGGTGGAGAAGGTTGAGGTGGGAAGGTTAGGGGGGAGAACGTTTGGGTGGAGAAGGTTCGAGGGGGAAGGGTTTAGAGGTGGGGAAGGGTTTAGAGGTGGGGAAGGGTTTAGGGGGGAAAAGGGTTTAAAGGGGGGGGAAGGTTCAGAGGGGAGAAGTTCAGAGGGGAGAAGGGTTTAGAGGTGGGGGCGTTCGAGGTGGGGAAGGTTCAGAGGTGGGAAAGGTTCAGAGGTGGGGGGGGGGGGAAACGTTCAGGGGTGGAGAAGGTTAGGGTGGAGAAGCGTTGGGGGAGGGCGTTCAAAAGGGGGAGAAGGGTTTAGAGGTGGAGAAGGTTGGGGGGGAAGGGTTCGAGGTGGGGAAGGTTCGAGGTGGGGAAAACGTTCCGAGGTGGAGAAGGTTGATTTTGGGGAAGGTTCGAGGTGGGGAAGGTTTTGGGTGGAGAAGGTTAAAGGGAGAGGGGTTCAGGGGGGGAAGGTTTTGGGGGGAGAAGGTTGAGGTGGGGAAGGGTTTAGAGGTGGAAAAGGTTGGGTGAGAAGGGTTAAAAATGGAGAAGCGTTCAAGGTGGAAAGCGTTCAGAGGTGGAGAAGGTTCAAGGTGGAAAGGGTTTAGGGGGGGGGGGGGGGGGGGGAGGGGGGGGAGGGAAAAAGGGAGAAGGTTCAGAGGAGAGGAGGAGAAGCGTTCAGAGGTGGAGAAGCGTTCAGAGGTGGAGAAGCGTTCAGAGGTGGAGAAGCGTTCAGAGGTGGAGAAGCGTTCAGAGGTGGAGAAGCGTTCAGAGGTGGAGAAGCGTTCAGAGGTGGAGAAGCGTTCAGAGGTGGAGAAGCGTTCAGAGGTGGAGAAGCGTTCAGAGGTGGAGAAGCGTTCAGAGGTGGAGAAGCGTTCAGAGGTGGAGAAGCGTTCAGAGGTGGAGAAGCGTTCAGAGGTGGAGAAGCGTTCAGAGGTGGAGAAGCGTTCAGAGGTGGAGAAGCGTTCAGAGGTGGAGAAGCGTTCAGAGGTGGAGAAGCGTTCCGAGGTGGAGAAGCGTTCAGAGGTGGAGAAGTGTTCAGAAGGTAGAGAAGCGTTCAGAGGTGGAGAAGCGTTCAGAGGTGGAGAAGCGTTCAGAGGTGGAGAAGCGTTCAGAGGTGGAGAAGCGTTCAGAGGTGGAGAAGCGTTCAGAGGTGGAGAAGCGTTCAGAGGTGGAGAAGCGTTCAGAGGTGGAGAAGCGTTCAGAGGTGGAGAAGCGTTCAGAGGTGGAGAAGCGTTCAGAGGTGGAGAAGCGTTCAGAGGTGGAGAAGCGTTCAGAGGTGGAGAAGCGTTCAGAGGTGGAGAAGCGTTCAGAGGTGGAGAAGCGTTCAGAGGTGGAGAAGAGGTGGAGAAGCGTTCAGAGGTGGAGAAGCGTTCAGAAGGTTCAGAGGGAGAAGCGTTCAGAGGTGGAGAAGCGTTCCGAGGTGGAGAAGCGTTCAGAGGTGGAGAAGCGTTCAGAGGTGGAGAAGCGTTCAGAGGTGGAGAAGCGTTCAGAGGTGGAGAAGCGTTCAGAGGTGGAGAAGCGTTCAGAGGTGGAGAAGCGTTCAGAGGTGGAGAAGCGTTCAGAGGTGGAGAAGCGTTCAGAGGTGGAGAAGCGTTCCGAGGTGGAGAAGCGTTCAGAGGTGGAGAAGCGTTCAGAGGTGGAGAAGCGTTCAGAGGTGGAGAAGCGTTCAGAGGTGGAGAAGCGTTCAGAGGTGGAGAAGCGTTCAGAGGTGGAGAAGCGTTCAGAGGTGGAGAAGCGTTCAGAGGTGGAGAAGCGTTCAGAGGTGGAGAAGCGTTCAGAGGTGGAGAAGCGTTCAGAGGTGGCGAAGGTGGAGAAGCGTTCAGAGGTGGAGAAGCGTTCAGAGGTGGAGAAGCGTTCCGAGGTGGAGAAGCGTTCAGAGGTGGAGAAGCGTTCAGAGGTGGAGAAGCGTTCAGAGGTGGAGAAGCGTTCAGAGGTGGAGAAGCGTTCAGAGGTGGAGAAGCGTTCAGAGGTGGAGAAGCGTTCAGAGGTGGAGAAGCGTTCAGAGGTGGAGAAACGTTCAGAAATGGAGAAACGTTCAGAGGTGGAGAAGCGTTCAGAGGTGGAGAAACGTTCAAGGCTGGAGAAACGTTCAGGGGTGGAGAAACGTTCAGAGATGGAGAAGCGTTCAGAGGTGGAGAAGCGTTCAGAGGTGGAGAAGCGTTCAGAGGTGGAGAAGCGTTCAGAGGTGGAGAAGTGTTCAGAGGTGGAGAAGCGTTCAGAGGTGGAGAAGCGTTCAGAGGTGGAGAAGCGTTCAGAGGTGGAGAAGCGTTCAGAGGTGGAGAAGCGTTCAGAGGTGGAGAAACGTTCGGAGGTGGAGAAGCGTTCAGAGGTGGAGAAGCGTTCCGAGGTGGAGAAGCGTTCAGATTGTGGAGAAGCGTTCAGAGGTGGAGAAGCGTTCCGAGGTGGAGAAGCGTTCAGAGGTGGAGAGGCGTTCAGAGGTGGAGAAGTGTTCAGAGGTAGAGAAGCGTTCAGAGGTGGAGAAGCGTTCAAAGGTGAATAAGCGTTCAGAGGTGGAGAAACGTTCAGAGGTGGAGAAGCGTTCAAAGGTGAATAAGCGTTCAGAGGTGGAGAAGCGTTCAGAGGTGGAGAAGCGTTCAGAGATGGAGAAACGTTCAAGGGTGGAGAAACGTTCAGGGGTGGAGAAACGTTCAGAGATGGAGAAGCGTTCAGAGGTGGAGAAGCGTTCAGAGGTGGAGAAACGTTCAGAGGTGGAGAAGCGTTCATAGGTGGAGAAACGTTCAGAGGTGGAGAAGCGCTCAAAGGTGGAGAAACGTTCGGAGGTGGAGAAGCGTTCAGAGTTGGAGAAACGTTCAGAGGTGGAGAAGCGTTCAGAGGTGGAGAAGCGTTCAGAGGTGGAGAAGCGCTCAAAGGTGGAGAAACGTTCGGAGGTGGAGAAGCGTTCAGAGGAGGAGAAGCGTTCAGAGGTGGAGAAGCGTTCCGAGGTGGAGAAGCGTTCAGAGGTGGAGAAGCGTTCAGAGGTGGAGAAGCGTTCAGAGGTGGAGAAATGTTCAGAGGTGGAGAAGCGTTCAGAGGTGGAGAAGCGTTCAGAGGTGGAGAAGCGTTCAGAGGTGGAGAAGCGTTCAGAGGTGGAGAAGCGTTCAGAGGTGGAGAAGCGTTCAGAGGTGGAGAAGCGTTCAGAGGTGGAGAAGCGTTCCG
This sequence comes from Cherax quadricarinatus, assembly GCF_038502225.1. Classification (NCBI taxonomy): domain Eukaryota; kingdom Metazoa; phylum Arthropoda; class Malacostraca; order Decapoda; family Parastacidae; genus Cherax; species Cherax quadricarinatus. The sequence continues at coordinate 17,235,672 of NC_091358.1, read as the reverse complement.
AGGTGGAGAAGCGTTCAGATTGTGGAGAAGCGTTCAGAGGTGGAGAAGCGTTCCGAGGTGGAGAAGCGTTCAGAGGTGGAGAGGCGTTCAGAGGTGGAGAAGTGTTCAGAGGTAGAGAAGCGTTCAGAGGTGGAGAAGCGTTCAGAGGTGGAGAAGCGTTCAGAGATGGAGAAGCGTTCAGAGGTGGAGAAGCGTTCAGAGGTGGAGAAACGTTCAGAAATGGAGAAACGTTCAGAGGTGGAGAAGCGTTCAGAGATGGAGAAACGTTCAAGGGTGGAGAAACGTTCAGGGGTGGAGAAACGTTCAGAGATGGAGAAGCGTTCAGAGGTGGAGAAGCGTTCAGAGGTGGAGAAACGTTCAGAGGTGGAGAAGCGTTCAGAGGTGGAGAAACGTTCAGAGGTGGAGAAGCGCTCAAAGGTGGAGAAACGTTCGGAGGTGGAGAAGCGTTCAGAGGTGGAGAAACGTTCAGAGGTGGAGAAGCGTTCAGAGGTGGAGAAGCGTTCAGAGGTGGAGAAGCGCTCAAAGGTGGAGAAACGTTCGGAGGTGGAGAAGCGTTCAGAGGTGGAGAAACGTTCAGAGGTGGAGAAGCGTTCAGAGGTGGAGAAGCGTTCAGAGGTGGAGAAGCGTTCAGAGGTGGAGAAACGTTCAGAGGTGGAGAAGCGTTCAGAGGTGGAGAAGCGTTCCGAGGTGGAGAAGCGTTCCGAGGTGGAGAAGCGTTCCGAGGTGGAGAAGCGTTCCGAGGTGGAGAAGCGTTCAGAGGTGGAGAAGCGTTCCGAGGTGGAGAAGCGTTCAGAGGTGGAGAAGTGTTCCGAGGTAGCATCGTCTTTGCTCGATCGAAGATGCTTCCTCTGAACGTATTTGCTTGGACTTCCTCCTCGTAGACATCCTCCTCTTTTCTGCAAGATTACAAGCCCCTGATGAAGTGCTGATTGCAACACGAAGGCCTATATATATATAGGAAGGGTTGTTGAGGTGGTTCAGACATGTAGAGAGAATGGAGCAAAACAGAATGACTTCAAGAGTATATCAGTCTGTAGTGGAAGGAAGGCGGGGTAGGGGTCGGCCTAGGAATGCAGATGGAGTGGCATGAAAGAATCAAGGAGACATCCCCAGACATCATAACAGTCACAGAAAAGAAACTCACAGCGATGATAACAGACGCAATCTTGCCACCCGGATATCAGATCCTGATGAAATATAGAGGGAGCAGGGGAGAGATTAAGTTGCACTGCTCATTAAAAACCGATTGGGATTTGAGGAAATGGAAGGAATGGACGAAATTGGCGAAAGGGACTACACAGTAGGGACAATCCAGTCTGAGGGCATAAAGTGGTAATTGCAGTAATGTACAACCCACCACAGGGGCCAAGAGAAGAATACGACGAGAGCAACAGAGCAATTGTAGACACACTAGCTGAGGTGGCCAGAAGAGCTCACATGGGGAGAGCAAAGTTACTATTTATGGGTGATTTCAATCACAAGGAGATTGACTGGGAAAACCTGGAGTCCCATGGGGGTCTCGAAACATGGCGAGCCAAGATGATGGATGTGGTACTGGAAAATCTTATGTTAGAGACACTACCAGAAAGAAAGGTAAGGATGATCCAGCAAGATTGGACCTAGTATTCACCTTGAGTAGTTCAGACATCGAGGATATTATGTACGAAAGGCCCCGGAACTAGTGATCATGTGGTTCTGTGCATTGATTACATAGTTGAGCTACAAGTAGAGAGGGTAGCAGGAATAGGATGGGAAAAAACAAACTACAAAAGGGGGGACTATACAGGCATGAGGAACTTCCCGGAAGAGTGAGAACTGGCAGGAAAGTGAAAACTGGCAGGAAAACCAGTAAAAGAAATGATGGACTATGTGACAACAAAATGCAGGCAGGAAGAGAAGTTTGTTCCCAAGGGAAACAGAAATAATGGAAAGACCAGAACGAGTCCTTGGTTCACCCAAAAGTGTAGGGTGGCAAAAACGTAGTTCACTAGAGAATAGAAAAAGTAAAGAAGACAAAGGAACCAGGAAAATAAAGAGATTAGCCAAAGAGCCAGAAACGAATATGCACGGATAAGAAGGGAGGCTCAGCGACTATACAAAAATGACATAGCATCGAAAGTTAAGTTTGATACGAAGCTGTTGTATAGCCACATCAGGAGGAAAGCAACAGTCAAGGACCAGGTAATCAGGATGAGGAAATAAGGTCGGGCGTTCACAAGAAACGACCAAGAGGTATGTGAGGAGCTCAACATGAGATTCAAAGAAGTATTTACAGTAGAGACAGGAAGGACTCCAGGAAGCCAGAATAGGGAGGTATACCAACAAGTGCTGAATGAAATACACACAGCCGAGGATGAGGTGAAAAAGCTGCTATGTGAACTTGATACCTCAAACTCGGTGGGACCAGACAACATCTCTCCATGGGTCCTTAGAGAGGAAACAGAGATACTGTGTGTGTCACTAACAAAAATCTTCAGCACATCCATTGAAACTGGGCAACTGCCTGAGGTATGGAAGATGGCAAATGTAGTTCCAATTTTTAAGAAAGGAGACAGACACGAGGCATTAAACTACAGATCTGTGTCACTGACGTGGAGAAGATCATCAGGAGGAAAGTGGTGGAGCACCTAGACAAGCAGCATGGTTTCAGGGAAGGAAAATCCTGTCACAAACCTACTAGAGTTTTATGAAGGTAACAGAAGACACAAAGAGATAGGGGTGGATGGACTGCATTTTCTTGGGCTGCAAGAAGGCCTTCGACACAGTTCCTCACAAGAGTTTAATGCAAAAAAAGCTATAGGATCATGCACACATAACAGGAAGGGCACTGCAATGGATCATATAATATCTGACAGGGAGGCAACAACGAGTCTTTGTACGTGACGAGGTGTCAGAGTCGGCGCCTATGACGAGCGGGGTTCCACAGGGGTCAGTCCTAGGACCTGTGCTGTTTTTGGTATATGTGAATGACATAACGGAAGGGATAGACTCAGAAGTGTCCCTGTTTGCAGATGATGTGAAGTTAATGAGGAGAATTAAATCGGTCGAGGATCAGGCAGGACTACAAAGAGACCTGGACAGGGTACAAGCCTGGTCCAGCAACTGGTTCCTTGAATTTAACCCCGCCAAATGCAAAGTCATGAGGATCGGGGAAGGGCAAAAAAGACAGCAGATAGAGTATAGTCTAGGTGGCCAAGAACTGCAAACCTCACTCAAGAAAAAAGATCTTGGAGTTAATGTAATACCGAACACATCTCCTGAAGTGCACATCAACCAGATAACTGCTGCAGCATACGGGCGTCTGGTAAACCTAAGACTAGCGTTCCAATACCTCAGTAAGGAATAGTTCAAGACTCTATACACCACATACGTCAGGCCCATATTGGAGTACGCAGCAACAGTTTGGAATCCACACCTCCTCAAGCACGTCAAGAAATTAGAAAAAGTGCAAAGGTTTGCAACAAGACTAGTCCCAGAGCTATGGGGATTGTCCTACGAAGAAAGGTTAAGGTAAATCGGCCTGACGACACTGGAGGACAGGAGGATCAGGGGAGACGATGACGTCATATAAAATATGCGAGGAATTGACAATGTGGACAAATACAGGATGTTGCAGAGATGGGACACAGAAACAAGGGGCCACAATTAGAAGCTGAAGACTCCGATGAGTCAAAGGGATGTCAGGAAGTATTTTTCAGTTATAGAGTCGCCAGGAAGTGGAATAGCCTTGAAAGTGACGTAGTGGAGGCGGGAACCATACATAGTTTTAAGACGAAGTTTGATAAAGTTCATGGATCAGGGAGAGAGAGGACCTAGTAGCAATCAGTGAAGAGGCGGGGCCAGGAGCTATGACTCGACCCCTGCATATATATATATATATATATATATATATATATATATATATATATATATATATATATATATATATACATGCTTAACAATTCGCAAACAGGCAAAAATATCTACAAACATCGTCTCTACGTCCACAGCAGGACTCGAACCTGCTAACTCTGTATCAGAGTCCACAGTACTTTACCACGGCGCTGGACCCACGATAAGTATGGGCGCTTAGCCGAAGCTAAGCGATGTTTTCCCATACCCCCGGGCACCAAACTTCGTGTTTACGAATTGTTAAGCATTTCAAATCTCTTGCGTTGTCCACTGCATGTGGCAGGATACGATTAAATAACTATCAAAACAAGCTTGGTGCCCGGGGGTATGGTGCCCTGGGGTATGAGAAACATCGTTTACCTTCCGCTAAGCGCCCATACTTATCGCGGGTCCAACTCCGTGGTAAAGTACTGTGGACTCTGATACAGAGTTAGCAGGTTCGAGTCGTGCTGTGGACTTAGAGACTATATATACATATAAATATTTATATATATATATATATATATATATATATATATATATATATATATATATATATATATATATATATATATATATATATGAATGGTTCAGAGAACCGACATGTTGATAAATTAGACACATGTGCAACTCTTGGGTATCTTTATTGAGGAAACGTTTCGCCACACAGTGGCTTCATCAGTCCATACAAAGGAGAATCTTGAAGAACAGGAGGAGAATGAGGTAATCAGTCCCTCAACCTTGAGTCGATGTGATCAGTCCATCAATCTTGAATAGAATACGGCATACGTGCGGAGAAGGAGCTCATAAACCGTTGGTAGGAGAGGTGCAGCAGTCATAGGTGGTGTCACATTTGTTCAATGTGGAAGTAGGTCGTGCTCAAGATTCTCCTTTGTATGGACTGATGAAGCCACTGTGTGGCGAAACGTTTCCTCAATAAAGATACCCAAGAGTTGCACATGTGTCTAATTTATCAACATGTCGGTTCTCTGAACCATTCATCTACAAACCTGTCAGACACTGCAACTTCTGTAGCCTAACCCAACTAAATATGTTTTAGATTTGTTTACAATAATTTAATACTAAACAAACACAGTGAAATATATTTTTTTCGTTATCTTCAGAATGATTTTGGCGAAATTGTTGCATACACAAATTTTCGCTTGTCCTATATGGCAAGATGAGCGTTGCTATTTAATCCAAGATCGCAAGTTCTGCCTATTCGGCACGGCAGAGGTGGAGAAGCGTTCAGAGGTGGAGAAGCGTTCAGAGGTGGAGAAGCGTTCAGAGGTGGAGAAGCGTTCCGAGGTGGAGAAGCGTTCAGAGGTGGAGAAGCGTTCCGAGGTGGAGAAGCGTTCAGAGGTGGAGAAGCGTTCAGAGGTGGAGAAGCATTCTTATACCAAACCTTCAACTTTTTTCCTTAAAACTGTGGTCTGGGGAGAACGTTGGGGTTGGAGGAGCGGGAGACCTGGCGGGGAACTATGAGGGGTTGCTATGGAGGTGGAGTTTGTTATGAGGGGGTTGGAGGCAGAGGGTACAGTGTGTTGGTTTGGTTTAGATTGTTTGGTTGCATTGGGGTTGTCGTGGTTGAGGTCCTTCTGTGGGTGGCTTTGAGGGAGGCTGTATTTGCTCTTCCTCCTGAGTCTTGGTTCTCCTGCTCATCTCCGCGCGCGCGCGCGCGCGTGTGTGTGTGTGTGTGTGTGTGTGTACATACATACATGCATACAAACACACAGATAGGTTTTGTTTACGAGCTTATGTACATAATTTTATCCACATTTGAATCCTGACACTCACTGATCAACACAAATACAAAGGTAATAAATCCTTCATCCTGTAAACGAGGATTAAATGTACTCCAGTTAAAACGTTAAACCAACGAACAAAAAAAAATCGACATTAGTGCAGCATTAATTTTAGTTTAAACTTATTAAAAATAAAATACAAAGCAACTTTGCTCTTCATAATATAATGAAATACTAATGAACTTGATTGTTGGTTTCCTCATGCAAGGAATGTTTTACCATCGTAATGAGTATAATGTGTGGCGACGTATGGTAGACTTGGCCCAGATATAATGACATTGTCTTGTCAATTAATGTTGATATAAGTATTTGGTAAAATATTAGACCAAATGGAAGTTTATAGATTTCCAATATAATATAATCTTGACTGATTCTGCGCCACTGTGTTACGCTGATGCAACACAGATATTACATATATATATATATATATATATATATATATATATATATATATATATATATATATATATATATATATATATATCACTTACCAAACTGCGGCAGGCCAGGATTGGACCCCACGACACAATGTTCCGCCTCAAGACAATACAACGTACATGTCACTTTATCCACTCAGCCATCGATCTTACAAAGATCATGCACCCAGCAGAGCTAGGTGTTTCTCGTGATCCGAGGACACTCGTGGAAGTGGTATGCTCAATGATTAATTTCAGCCTCCTCCTGTTTGAATACCAGCCTCCACAAGCTGTCTATATAGCAAGACAGGACACAGCATTGCCTTCTGCGAAACTTTCCTATTAGAGGCCCCGTAGCTCAGCAATACAGCGCTGGGATCTGTTATTCTCGGGACAACGGTTCGATCCTTCCTTCCATCTTTCTTTTTACTCATGTATATATATATATATATATATATATATATATATATATATATATATATATATATATAGAGAGAGAGAGAGAGAGAGAGAGAGAGAGAGAGAAGTACCACCTCTATAGCTGGAATGGGGACCCTCATCCTCAGAGAAGACAATAAACGTACCTCAGAGAAAACTCAAGGTTCTCCCCGGAGTTGTTTGAATATTTTCTTCTCCTACCACCCCCTATATATTTTTTATTCTATGTGAACATTTATTAATAAACAAAATACATTTGACAGAAAAAAACATAAACATGAATACAATGGCACAATGTATCAAAAATGATGAATTTCCTCCAGCTCCTCCGAGGCTGGACGTGAGCCAAGTATGCAGCAAGCATTTCCCCTCTGGATGGCGACGCTGAGGCGCTGGAACATGAAAGTGGCTGCCCTTGGGTCCCTGGTGGTGTCGATGAGTCTGGAACCCAATTCTTTAAGGAAACGTGTGGCATTTTTTCCCCATGATCCCAAGGTCTCTGATCCCACTGGGACAAATTGATACTGTTGGCTCATGTCCCTGTACTTGCTGATCTTGTACTCCTCCCTGTGGTCAGCAGCCCCACACTGTGATGGATATAGGTGTCAGCCAGTGTGGACACACAGGTATAGTCCCATGCTAAGAGCTTGCCATTGTGTCTTGCATGCCAGCCCTTGGTTTTGGAACAGTTAAGACCATGTAGACCGTATTGGTCTGCTTGCACTTCGCCGCAAATACACATATATTCTGTGTGAATTGGGGCAGCAAGGCGCAGAGCCACTGCAATACGGAGGGTTTTAGGGTCGAGTCGCGTTCCCATTGCCGATATGGGAACTGTTTGGAGGAAGTCCCCGGAGTGAGGTGCACTCACAGCCTGGAGACGGGCAATCTCCCTATCTGATGTTGCAGCCCTGAGCATGTTGGCAAGCACCTTTTCAGCAATTGGGCTATCCCAGCTTGACTGTGAGCCAGTGCTGCACTAGGGTTTGGTGTTGGAGCAGCAAGAGTCTCCCATTCGGTGATGGCACTGACATAGCTAGGGTCTTCTATTCCTGCTGAGTCACTGAGGGTGTCAGGAAGAATTTGTCTTATCAACTCGTTTGATGCAATGGAAGAGGATAGGAAAGCTGGTAGAGCAATCTGGGAGGATCTGCGTACTCCTAGCCCTCCAAGCCTGACCGGAAGTGAGGCTTGCAACCACTGTCCATCGTCAAGGGAAAGATTCAATACACTCTCTAGCATGGCCTTCAGGAGAGAGTCATATTCCTTGAGTTTTGGACTGCTGAAGGCTGGGGAGCATCTCAGAAAATAGGTAAGTTTTGGGGTTGACAGGCACCTGGTGAGTAGGTAGAAGGCATCGTGTGTGTCAATGTCTTTCATCCTGCTTTCCATCGTCCAGAGGTCTGAGACTTTTTTTCCTAGGATCAGATCGATGGCATTGGACCCAAGAGGAGCACCGAGGAGAGTGCTATTGGCTGGATCAATGGCTCGTGCTCCTGGTAAAACGGCACTAATATTCTGGATCATCTGTTGATTGGTAGAAACTATTTCACATTTGGTGGGGTTTAAAGAAAGGCCCAGGCTTTCTCCCATGTCTTTAATTTTACTGATGTCCTCCAGGAGAGATTCTGTTGTGCCAGCTAGGGTACCGTCGTCCAGGAACCAGATATTGAGCTCGCTGGAGAGTGCCTCCGTGACTTCCTTGATGACCAAACAAAATAGAAAGGGGGCGAGAGGGTCCCCCTGTTGCACGCCCTCACACGAGTCAATTTCATGGTCCCCAAACAATAGTTTGTAAGTCACACTATAACACGATTCTATGAAGGGATAAAGGGAAGGGAAGTTTCTATAAACTGCTTGGAGAGCAGCATCCCTTCTGACTGAGTTGAAAGCATTGGCAAAGTCCAATTTGACCAAGGCTTTTTCATAGGACATGTTTTTGATATATACTCGTGCTGCGTGGGCAGCTGCTTCACAGCCCTGTTGAACGCCGAAACCGAGCTGAGTTGGTTTCAGCATTGCAGCAGCCTCTTGACTCACCCTTCTTACTGCAGCCTTGGCGACTAGGCGCCGAAGGGTGTTACCCACTGCAATGGGCCTGATTCCGCCATCCTTTTTCCGGAGGGCACACAATGAGGCACCAAAGAAAAAGGGTCTGATGGCCTCTGGGACACCGCCAGCCAGGCACAGGTTGGAAAATTTGGTGAGTTCAGACAGCAGCCTCTCTGAAACCTCACCAAGTGCTGGATTGAGTATTTGTTTTAAGTGTTGAGGCCTTAAACCGGTGAAACCTCCTGCTGAACCCTGTGGAAATGACATAGCAGCTTTATACACATCAGCCTCCTGTAAGGTTAGATTTTCTTCGCCTGCTGCAATGTCAGGGAGGTCAATGTTGGTACTGGGAGCCCTGGGTGGATGTTTGTCCTTCAGAGCTTGCGCCGTGCTGACGTCCTTGGGAGCGATGGTATCCTCACTGGTTATAAGTCTCAAAGCTCCAATAGTATTACCCTCTTCTATTTTTTTGCTAATTTGGGCTCTGATTTTTGAGGTGTCGGGTGTCCTGTTGTTGGCATTTGCCCGGCGGGTGTTTGTCGCCCTAGGGGGGAGACGGACGAGGTTGTCATCCCTTGGAAATGCATTTATTGCCCTAATAACATGTGTTGCTAGTGACTTGTCCCTCCTTGGTGGGACAGCCAAACAGGCATTGCCAAAAAGCAGCAAGTTGTGCCAGGATCTGTTGTTTGAAGGAGCATCGTTGACTTTCTTCAGAAGGTCAGTGAATTTGCTAGCAGCTTGAGGGCGAGCTGCTTTGGGGATGTGTGTCAGAGTCCTGGTGGATGTTAATTTGATTGCAGATTTGAGGTCCTCTGTAGAGGTGAAGTCACGGTAGCTGTCAGCCCTGTCTGCTGGGGGAGGCTGTTGGTTGTTCTCATTTGGAGCTCTCCTGGAGCCTAGACATCCATTGTGTGCACGGATGTTGCCAGATGTGGGATTGAGTGCACGTTCCCTGTGGCACACCCGGCAGATGCCTCGTGAACGACAGCTTTGGCTCTGTCGTGAAGATTCCTGGGAACCCGCGACTACTTGTGACATTGCTGATATCGTGGGGGTGGGAGGGCGCCAGCTGTGGGGTGACGGGTGAAGGGCAGCATGGATGAACCATACCCCCGGCCGGGATTGAACCCGCGGTCATAGAGTCTCAAAACTCCAGCCCGTCGCGGGTTCAATCCCGGCCGGGGGTATAGTTTATTTGCAATCGTGTCATTACGATTTTTTAAGTCAGCATGGATGCATGGGGGATGAGGGTGGGGGAGTAGCGAGCGGCGGAACTTGTAATTGGTGGGGCATTAAACTGCAACACCCTTGGTCAGGAAGTCAGTGGGCCTAGGCTGGGATGAGGTGAGGGGATCTGGGATGGGGGAGGGGGGAGGGAGTGGCCCTGTGTGTTCGCTCAAGACGCACATCACTGACTAACTTTTGCTAATTGTTATACACTTATTGTTCCATTTAGAAAAAAACCCTCGCCATTTGGCACACTAATCACCATGCTCACACTATTAACCGAGGTGTTCTTCTGTTCACCATCCAATGACCGTGTCGTGGGCGGCCACTTCCTTCCCCAACCCACGACCCCGGCCGATCACAGATGTAAACAAAACCTCCTCCACACCTCCACTGCCAGGATCCCCTCACCACCGCTACTTCCCAAATCCCAACATGCACACTGCATATATATATATGTATATATATATACATATGCAAGGAATTCGCAAGAGCAGGCCAAATATACACAAACACTGCTCATGCGAATTCCTTGCATTGTTAAAATCTCTAGTAAGGCTGATGCATGAAGGGGATGAGATGAAAAGCTGTAAGCCTTCTCCCTGAAAACTGGCTGCCTTTGATCAACGTGTAGCGCATGCTACACGCCAAGGTATTGTCCAGTGTGGTGAGATTGGTATATCACTGCGTACCTTGCTCCAAGGTTCGTAGGTTCGAGTCTCCTTCAGCCAGAGATCAGTGTTTATATATATATATATATATATATATATATATATATATATATATATATATATATATATATATATATATGCAATAAGATCACAGTAAACAGGTGATTTCAGAATATGCAAAACAACCACTCTGAAAGAATAGAGAAATTCCAAGCGCTTTCGTGACTACTCACATTATCAAGGAACTATGATAATGTGAGTAGTCACGAAAGCGCTTGGAATTTCTCTATTCTTTCAGAGTGGTTGTTTTGCGTATATTTATAAAGTCGTGCCGAATATGTAAAACTGGTCAATTAGCAATAACTCATTTAAAATTAAGTCCTTTCTAAAATTTTCTCTTATATGTTTAAAGATATATTTTTTTCATTAATGTTGATGTAAAAATTTATAATTTTCCACCAAAAGGAACTTAGAAAACTTACCTAACCTTATTATAACAAGCGCAATTTATTTTAGCCTAACCCAACTAAATATATTTTAGATTTGTTTACAATAATTTAATACTAAACAAACACAGTGAAATATATTTTTTTCGTTAGGTTCAGAATGATTTTGGCGAAATTATTGCATACATAAATTTTCACTTGTCCTATATGGCAAGATGAGCGTTGCTATTTAAGTCAAGATCGCAAGTTCTGCCTATTCGGCATGACATATATATATATATATATATATATATATATATATATATATATATATATATATATATATATATATATGTATGTATGAATACATAGAGCACTACTTGCTCTCCTCTCTATATTCTCTGTTACAAACATATCTCTGAATACAGTGGAATTCAAAAACGCGGAAAGTTAATCCTAAAAATACTAGAACTAGCAGGCTAGAGTGCTATCATGCGATCACGATTTCACGCATCATTCATAAAGGCTTTGAAGGCGCTTGAGCTGAATTTTGTCACAGTTTTGCTGGTTTGAGATTAGTTTGTAAAAACAAGCTTTTTTGTCACATGTTAACCTTCCCGTGGTGTATAGAAATACACGTATTTCGCTGAAATTTATTAGGCCTACGTGGTACTGTGAATACTGGCCTTCTAGTTTTAGTTTACTTTGGGTTCATGTCCAACTCTTTGCAGTGAGCATATAAATAAATGTTTATACTGATTAAGTAGAAATATTGGCTCCCACTGATGAACAAAACGAGGATATATTAAGTCATTTGTCTTAGGAACGTGGGCGTTATTTATTTCTGTCAGAATTGTAACATACATTATTTTTTAGTTTCCTGTAACTACTTCTTCGAGAGTCTGATAAACTTTACCTAAACGAATAAATCATTTCGACACTAATGCTCCACCAAACTTACTTTAAATGAAGAACAGAATTCGTGCTGTCATTTACAAGATGAAATGTTCACGATGTTTGTGTCTGACTTCCTTCCCTATTCTTTTGCTTTGTTTACATATGTTGTCTCCGTTCTTGTGTTTATTTGTAGCAATGTGTCCATTTATAGTATGCTTGTCGTTTATTTTATGCTTGCGTTTATTAATGTTCATTGCTTGTGTTCGTGTGCTTATCAGTTGCAATATCTGTTGTCTGTTTGTATTAGCCTGCGCTCTGTTCGTATTATATTTATAACTAAAATTCTAATTTGTGAGCAACAAATTGTACATTAAAAAGAGCAGAATTTTAAGTTTAAACTCTAGAAATAAAATAATGTTCATTTTACATTGCTAAATTAAAATAAATATTGTACAGTTTGTGCAGCTTAGTTATTAAGATTAATACGATTAACGCAATTTTTAACATATAAACTATATAACTTCCAGACTTTTAAAAATATTGGTTTAAAAATATGGAATACGTCGAGAAAAGTGAGTTTTATAGCACTTTGCTTTTACTGTAATCAAAAGTCTTGTTATATTTAACATTATCAAATGTAAGTTGTTTAATATCATACTTGGAATGACTTAGCAAATATTTGACAGTATCAACCGAATGTGGAAAAAAGGTGAGAATTACTGGATCCATCATGCAGATTCCACGATGCTGGGATGAAGATCTTGACAAGAGGAATTAAGCTCATTTTTTAGTTTTGATTAAATCTGATTTTCTCACATTTCCCATGAGTTTAGCGTTTCTTTATGAATATAAAAATAATTACTTGAGATATTAAAGTGAGAGAGTAAGAGTGGATGAGTCTACCAGGAGAAACTGTAAGATGTATAACATTTAACACGTGTTAAAAAATGCGAATTAGTACTGCCTAACCTCCATGCAATAGTCATTAATAGTACAGGCAACTAATTTTATGTACGTAAAGAAACGCTAAACTCATGGGAAATATGTGAAGATCAGATTTAATCGAAACTTGGGAATGAGCTTAGCTATGGAAAGATTTTCAAGAGAACACTCAAAATCTTGGGGGACAACAACGTTACTGCAGTTAGGAATACATTAAAATTCTTGTGGTAATAATTCTAGGTCTTGTGAGGTACGTAAGAACACCTGGAGAACATGAAGGTCTTGTGAAGGGCACTCAAGAATCTAGATTCTCTAATCACCACCGACGTCAACTGGATCCAATTGACCTCACATAGAGTGAGGTCAACTGGATTCGCCTACGACTGAGGTTATCTGGAGTGAAATAAACCGGACGCACCATGGAGCGACGATAACTGAACTCGCCTAGAAGAGAGGACAGCTGGACATACCTAAGTGTGTAATAAGGTCATAGCAAACAGGTGATATCACAACATACAGAACAACCACTGTGAAAAAAAAATAGTGAACTTCCAAGCTCTTTCGTGATTTTACACATTATCAAGAAACTGCTCCTTGATAATGTGAGAAATCACGAAATCGCTTGGAAGTTCACTATTTTTTTTCACAGTGGTTTTTCTGCATACTTAAGTGTGAGGCCAAGTAAACTCACCTAGGATTAACGGCGTCGGCGACTCTGAATTTATCAAAGGTTTTATATAAGGACTTACTGTAGTATCCATATCAGAACCTAGTCGTCCTGTCATTCTACGTCGCTACGTCCAGGCACTTAATAATCTGGCCTCTAATAATGATATTCTCATCACCACAGCGGACAGAGGAGGAGGAGTGGTCATCCTAAACTGTACAGACTAAGTCAATAAGATTCAAGATTTACTAAGCAACAAAAACACATACGCTTAAACCCCCGAAAATATATGGAAGAAAGAAATTGATTCCTTTCTTAGCAAGACCAGCAACATACTCAGAAAATCAGATGTCCCTACCAACCCCAGAAAAACGAGGCCTTATGAATTCCCTTAAACCCACAAATCAAATGTTCCTATGAGACCCATTACGTATGGTATTGATAGCGCCCCGAACAAGCCAGCAGGAGTTTTGGGGAAATATCGAAACTTCTGTGTACGATTAGTCAGGCTCACCTGAAGCACTCGGGTGACCTCCTTAACCGTGTGATGGATCTCGATGTGAGTGATTAGAAGCTTGTAAGTTTTGACGTCACTGCCTTATTTGCAAATGTTCCAGTTGGTAAAGCCATTAATCTTCTTCGCATGGTGATTAATGATGATACAGAGTTACCTGTACCTTACCAAGATTTTGTGAGCCTTGTCCAACTGTGTGTTTGTTATAACTGTTATAGATTTGAAGACAACAGGTATAAAAAGCTGTTAGAGCTAGCCATAGGCTCATCCCTAAGTGCAGTACTGGCTAGTTTGGAAATAAATGGTATAAAATACCGACACAGTGGAAATATAAACACAAATGCAGTATAATGTGATCCTTGATTGACTACGTTTCGCCCACACAGTGGGCTTTTTCAAGTCACAAACAGAACTACCTGGTGTGGAAGGAACGCGAGTATTTATAGTCCGAACTATAAATACTCGCGTTCCTTCCACCCCAGGTAGTTCTGTTTGTGACTTGAAAAAGCCCACTGTGTGGGCGAAACGTAGTCAATAAAGGATCACATTATACTGCATTTGTGTTTATATTTCCACTGGCTAGTTTATAGAGGACCTAGAATCCAGACGGATCCTAAATACCATCCCTAGATCATTTACATGGATGCGATACACGGATGGTATTTTGGTCATTGTACCTAAAAGTCTAGAAGTGCATTACATCCTCAACACCATCAACCCTCTTTAAGCTACAATTAAAACTACACTAGAGAAGAAGGAAAACCATGACACCAGAACTAAAGGAGGGGTAGTTACAGGCTTCTTTCTGATAGCTTACAGAATTTTCAGTCTGCAGTTCTTCAAGAAAGAATGCACATACATCACACATTCATTCGGTTAGTCGTATTCTCCCTACACTTCATACGTGATGCTTCCCATTTACATCGTTCTACCGGTCAGCGAAGCTGTAACTATAAATACTTGACAGAAAACTTGTTAAAATATCCCCTGCTCTAAAACTGCAGTTAAAACCCTAATGCAAAAATCAAGAACGACTCTGGCAGTAGCGAAGGAGTATAAACAATACCATGTGGGTAATGTGACTAAAGATGTATAGGGGGGGGAACAGTGAAATCTCTGAATATTAATATCAGGGAACACAAGAACGCCTGCAGTCGTGATGGCCGTAAAAATTGCGTCAAACACAGAGACGATGTTGGACACCTCAAGAAGTTAAGTGAGGCTAGATTAGTCGTTAAGGAAGATTTATGACGGCGAAAGTATATAGAGGCTGCCTTGATTGCTGTCAGTGACACTATCCATCAAAAATCCAAAAGTTACACTATATCCAAATTGCTAATCAATAGGATATTATCCATTCTGGAGACCGCTGTAACATGATGTTGCCACTTCCTTCTCAAACACCAACCCATCTCACTACAGTTGTACTACTACTATTACTACCACAAGTACTACTACTACTACAACTACTACTACTACAACTACTACTACTACAACAACAACAACAACAACTACTACTACTACTACTACTACTACTACAACTACTACTATTACTACAACTACTACAACTATTACTAATACTACTACTACAACTACTACTACTACTACTACAACTACAACTACTACTACTACTACTGCTACTACTACTAGTACTACTACTACTATAACAACAACTACTACTACAACTACTACTACAACTACTACTACTACTACAACTACTACTAGTACTACTACTACTGCTACTACTAGTACTACTACTACTACTACTACAACTACTACTACTACTACAACTACTACTACTACAACTACTACTACTACTACTGCTACTACTAGTACTACTACTGCTACTACTAGTACTACTACTACTACAACTACTACTGCTACTACAACTACTACTACTACAACTACTACTACTACAACTACTACTACTACTACTACTACTACTACTACTAGTACTACTACTACTACTACAACTAATACTACTACTATAACTACTACTACTACAACTACTACTACTACTACTACTACTACTACTATTACTGCTAGTACTACTACTACTACTACTGTTGCTTCTGCTGCTGCACTGCAACTACTATCCTCTCGCAGCTTTCCACCTGACACCTACCACTTTATTTACTTATTCTTAGTTATCTGTGTATTAGGACTGAAGAAGCCACTGTACATAACTGTCTTTCCCCACATCTTGTCAGTATCACCAAACAATTTCTTTACGTAATTGTGAGGTCAGAGGGACTATTAATAACAAGCTATTAAGAATTTTGATTCATTTAACTGCTGCAGGAAAACAACGAGAAAAAAAGTGGAGGAGGAGCATAAGAAGGCGGAGGAGAGGAATTAGAGGAGAATAATGAAAGGAAGAATAGCGGAGGAGAAGAACTGGAAAAGAAGTTAAGGCTGGGAAGCGGAGGAGAGGTTAAGGAGGATAGGGAGATGGAAAGTGACGGAAAGAAGAGAATAGGTGAGAGAACAAGAGAAAAATAATAGTTTTACTGACATCACCAAGAACGAGACAATGATAAATAGTAGACTGGTTATAAATGACCATAATTTTTAAAGGGGTGGACCGGTAAGCCAGCGGAAGGCCTCGGTCAGATGACCAAAAGCTCCAAAGGCGGGTCATCATCTGACTAAGACCCGCGTCAGGAAACATTTGTCCTGTTTCCTGACGAACCTTACCTAACCTAACCTAATGATAAATAGCACTACATTGATGGATACATAAATACTGACACAAAAATCGAACGTAATAAATTCCCTTAGCCTATGAGCTTGGACTTAATGTATTCCTGGCAGAATTATAACATAACAGTTAAGTCTTCCCGAACAGGGGTTTACCTGCAAGGCAGCAGGAAGGCCTCGGTCAGATGACCAGAAGCTCCAACGGTGGGTCATCATCTGACTACGGCCAGTGTCAGGAAACACTTCTCCTGTTTCCAGACGAATCTTACTTATTTTGCCTTTTATTACGGAATAAAGTGCTAATGATGTCTGTCAGAAAGCCAAAAATTTTGTTAAAGGTTTGTTCATGTAAGAAAAGAACTAACGTTACCTAAATAATAATAAGAATATTAATAATAATAATAATAATAATGTGTGGCGACATATTTTGGAGTTGGCCGAGGTATTATGACATGTTCTTGTCAATTAATGTTGATGTGGTTATTAGTTGTAATCTTAGGTCGGATACTTGTTTGTTGAATTCCAATATGACACGAGTCTGACTCCTACACTGCAATATTGATTGTGTTACCCTGACGCAACACAGATATTGACGCTTGGGTAATTATTCAACTGACTGCAGTGGTGACGTTTATTGTTTCTGTGTCTATTGTCTGCGTCTTTGTGTATTTATTTACTGTGATATTTTGGTAATCTGTAATATTATTTCTTGTCTATGTTATGTTTCTGTCTGTATATCTGTCTTCTGTATTCTTGAGTTTATTGGAGACTATGTCTTATAAAGTTTTTCTTCTAATATTCAACAATAAATACTATATTCTTGGATCAAACATTATTACTTCTCTTTTCCCAGGCACTGCTGGATGACCCCATGAACCCAAATATTAAAATATTAAATATAATTTATCAATGACACACGTTAAGACATATAATGGTAAGATGTAACAGAGGGATGAGATTACCTGGAGTATACCTGGAGAGAGTTCCGGGGGTCAACGCCCCCGCGGCCCGGTCTGATGTAACAAGAATGATATACAGTATTGGAATGTTGGTGAATAAGACACATGTGCAACACGTGAATTATGACGCCCTCGTCATGTGAATTAAGCTATGTGAATATATATTGCTAAATATGATGGAACCTTACAATCCTGTAATCATGATGGTAATTATACAATAGTAATTTTTGAAGCTTGTTATGCAGGCTATTGCATTGATGTGAAGATAATTTGTATATAATGTGAGAAGTTTATATTGTAAGGAAAAAGAGGTTCATTAATGTATAAATAATGTCAGTTTTTTTAAGTGAATGCGTAAGAGGCGGTCAAAGCTTAAGCGGACACGTATTAAACATGGCCGGTTGGACTGGTATTTGATGATCAACTATCAGAAACTTGCAGCCGCTGGGAAGATGTCATAGAGCCAGGCTGAAGTCAAGTAGTGTGTGGTGTTTTATGTTGTAATGTTTAGGCAGTAGGTTGTTTTTGGGGTTTTGACTCTACTCTTAAGTGGGCTCTAGCATGGGTATGGCCTTGGTGTTTATGTGGGCCTGTGTGAGTTGTGGCGAGTACAGGAGTAATAGTTTTTTCCCTGTAGGCTGGAAGCTGGCAGAGAGTGGAGGGTTATAGAGACCCTCTGTCATGGGTGTCTGTAAATTTTATATGGCCTGGCTTTTATTAACTAGTAGCAGTGTACTAGTGTGTTATTTTCTAATATGTGAAATGTGCTGAAGGCAGGTTGTACACATTATGTAGAATATGTGTATATTTTTCTGTCCTTCCTGATGATCAAACCTAAAGTATTTACAACCTGTTTAACATTTAGTGTAGAAATTTACCAAGTATGGGTGGGCTTAGGGTGACTTATTTTGAAATAACTTTGTATCTGCCCCTATTATTATTATTATAATCATGTGGAGCGCTAAACCCGTTGGATTATACAGCGCAAGTGGGGGGAATGGGAGGCATTCAGGCTCAATTCAGGGAACTGGAGCACAGATCCAATTCCCTAGATCAAGAGCCCCTCACCAGCATCAAGGAACCTCCCTTGAGGGGTATCTGCCCCTAAATAGGTATTTGTGAGGGAAAAGTTCAATAGATAGGAGTAGAGAGGGAGTGTATAGTAACAATAGTTTCATTGCCGGCTACTTGTTAAGGTAGGGTAAGTCAAGCTCCCGCTATTCCCGCCTTTTTCCCCCACCCCGAAAGTGATAGTTTGACTGCCGGCTGCTTGTTAAGGTAGGGTCAGTCTAGCTGCCGCTATCCCTCCCCCTCCTTCCCCCCCCCCGAAAGGTAACGTGTGGGGCTCCGGTCCAAACAGTAATCACTAGACTCACAGCTCCCAGCACTACTCTTGAATGACAGAGAGGGTCACCTGCCAATCAACGAGCAGAACTGACGGAGATGGACTAACGTCCTGAGACTTCCCCTTTCTGGATTTAATTACCTGTGCACCTGTATGAAATTGCAGGACGTAACCCCTCATCATTGCAGTGGTAAAAAACCTGCTTTCCTGTCATCGGGATATAATACTTATGGCTATGTGAAGAACGAACCGGTGGGTTGTAACCAACACCTGCGACCCCCCCCCCATCATCAGCAACGGCTACAATTTCAACAACACAGTGTCACCAACACCAGACACCCCTATATATATTAGCGTTGAATTCAGTTACCATTTATATTTTTCATTTTTCATTTTCTTTAATGTAGGATTAATATTTCATATTTAAGTGTTTTATATTTTCTATATAATAAAGTGTTTATGTTTGTTATTATTTCTTTTTCTATTCACTAATTTTCCTGAGGAGGAGCCAGCCTGGGTAATACTGTCTGAAGTTGTTACAGGGCTGAGTAAGCCTTCACAGTATTTAACCCCCTACGTCCACCTTAACTTCGTAACAATGTTATACAGAGGAAGTTGTGAAAATAGTAAAACCATCATAATTACTGGCAAAATAAATCAAAGAATTAATAAGAATCAGCTGGAATATGTGGTATTATTTAAGAATTGATCGATTTACATGATGTAGTGTCCGTGAATTCTGGAATTTATTTACAATAAATTGTAATAAAACTCCTTGCACATCAAGAACTCTTTTCTATGGAGGGGGAGCATAGACACAGGGGTCATCCCACAGTTACTAAAAACAACAGAAACATAGCCCCACTCAACGTAGGTGGCAGTAAAGCAATTGCTAACAATTTGAGGCCTATAGCACTAACGTCCCACAACGTAAAATCTTTGAAAGGGTTCTAATACGCAAGATCACCAACCACTTGGTTAACCATCAGTTCCACAGTCCGGGGCAATATGGTTTTAGAGCAAGTTGCTCCTACCTCTCACAGCTACTGGATCACTATGACAGTCTTGGATGCACTGGAGGACAATCAAAATGCAGGTGTAGTATTCACAGACTTTGTGAAAGCCTTCGACAAGTGCGATCATGGTGTAACAGCACACAAAATGCATGATAAAGAAATAACAGGAAAAGTTGGTAGATGAATCTATAACTTCCTAACAAATAGAACACAAAGAGTATTAGTAAACAGAATAAAGTCAGAAGCGGCAACATTGAAAAGCTCTGTTCTACAAGGTACAGTACTTGCTCCCATCCTTTTCCTCATCCTCATATCTGACATAGACAGAGTATAAACCACAGCACTGATACCAAAATTTGCATTACAGTGCCATCCATCGAGGATACTGCAAATCTCCAAGCAGACATTAACCAAGTCTTGAAATGGGCATAAGAAGGCAAATTTCAATTACTCCGCTATGGAAAACTCGAGGAAATAAAAACTGGATCGGAGTATAAAACAAATTTCAGCCAAACAATAGAGCGACAAACTAATGTGAATGACCTGGAAGTGATAATGTCAGTGAATCTCACTTTCAAAGATCATAACAATGTATCTACCACATCTGTTAGGAAAATAATAGGATAGATAATGAGAACCTTCAAAACTAGGGATGCCAAGCCAATGATGATTCTCTTCAAATCGCTTGTTCTCTCTAGGTTGGAATACTGCTGCTCACTAACTGCCCCTTTAACGGCAGGCCTAGAGAATATGCAGGCCTGGAGAATATGCAGGCCTGGAGAATATGCAGGTATAAGTACCATAAAGCACCTAAACTACTGTGAACGGTTAAAGTCCCTTGACCTTCTTGGAATGCACGCGAGGAAGATACATGATAATATGCACTTGGAAAATACTAAAAGTAAAAGAACTAGTCCCAAATCTGCACATGGAAATCACTCCCTAAGAAAGCAAAAGACTTGTCAGGTGGTCCAATATCCCCCAATGAAAAGCAGGGGCGCTGTGAGTACACTAAGAGACAACACAATAAGTGGTGTCAGTGGTCCAAGACTTCAACTCTCTCCTAGCATACATAAGAGAGATTACCAATAGACCCCTGGGTGTCTTCAAGAGGGAACTGGACACATACCTAAAGTCAGTACCTGACCAGCATGGCTGTGGTTCCTACATCGGTTTGTGTGGCCACCACACAAACTGGTTGATCATGCCCTGATCCACCGCGATGCCTGGTCATGGACTGAGCCACGAGTCGTTGACCCTCGGAATACCATTCAGGTATACTCCAGATATACCAAAAAAATTTATAACCAGGTGCACAAGCTGGTTATGCATGCCCAGATGGGTTCATATTTCATGGCACTATGGTACTGACACCTAGTGGGATAGGCCTACCAATCTCAGCCCACTCCACGCTTACCCTGTCTCATTTTGGCAGCTGTGCTCACTCGGTCAACAGTGTTTACTGTCACTTTTTCCGAGGCATGGCCCTCCGGGCCTGGGCAACTTAAACACAGTGCCTGTGTACC
Organism: Cherax quadricarinatus; assembly: GCF_038502225.1. Lineage (NCBI taxonomy): Eukaryota > Metazoa > Arthropoda > Malacostraca > Decapoda > Parastacidae > Cherax > Cherax quadricarinatus. The sequence goes on along the minus strand of NC_091358.1, from coordinate 17,214,199 downwards.
AAGAACCCAAATAAAGTAACGTTGCCTCCAAAGGGCCGTAGCATTCATCCCCGGCTTGCACAGCTCCCAAGTCAATTCCGATATTGGTGGCTTAGCGGTGGTCCCAGCAGTTGTGTTACCCAGAGGGAAGAAGGAATGAAGATGTCTGTACATCATCGCCCCATACAAGAAGCATCCATCTCTCTACTAGTTGTCTGCAAGTTTCATCACATCACTCCAGGACGTCACCCACGACGTCTGCCCGACGTCACCTCACGATGTCACCCCACGATGTCTGCCTGACGTCACCCTGGACATCTGCCTGACGCCACCCAATGTCACCCACGACGTCTGCCTGGCATCATCCCATGACTTCACCATGCTGTCGACGTCACCCAGGACGTCTGCCCGACGTCATCCTGGAGGTCTGCCCTGACGTCGCCTTGCGATGTCTCCCCCACAACATCCCTAACGACATCACTCCTGACAGCACCACCACATGATGTCGAGAACAATTGAGAGAAGATATGTCACGTGTTAAATCCTCTCAGTCAGTGTTCCTTACTAGTGTTCTCTTATGTTCGTGAATGCTTTAGTGTCGATTTTTGCACAAAAAAAATCATCTTTTCCTAGTGTAAGCCATGCAGTAACCACATGTGCAGTGCGAGTGTGTGCAGTTTTCCGTGTGTCCCGATGTGTGGTCTGAGCCCAGATGTGCATGTAGACCACAGTGTGGTCTGAGCCCATACCATTGGTAACACCCTTGTGTTACATATAACCGTGTTGTGACCGTTTGACAACTGACACTAGTCAGTCCAGGTGTCAGATTATAAGTGTCTGAGCCTCCATGTACAGAAAGCTTTTATACTTGCCGTTCATTGGCACCATGCCTGAGTCGTACCTACTACGACTTCCCATTGAGACTCGTTTCACTCCAACTCCTGACTGTCAGAGTGCAGTTACGTGTGGAAAACTATTCTGAAGATACTTAGACTAACCTCTGCTATGACTCTAACTGTCGAGAGGATGACATCATCAAGCTGCAGTAGCCCTGTCGGCAGGTGACTGTCTGACTCGTGTCACAGCTTTAGTGAGCAGCCTGCAGAAGGTATGATGTCACTTTGACTGCTAGCCTGCTCACTCCAGTTATGGTGTATGTTAGTATAACTCCCTGCTCCTGAGTCGTCCTAGCCACGAGAAATGTCCTCCTGAGTCACCTGCCAGAAGAAGTCCTGCCCAGTTGTCGAGTATTGACTATGCCTCACTCGACGGCACCAGCAGGTTGGTTGTGCCCCAGGATGAGTGAACCCTGCAGCGACTACTACAATGACTGTTTCTTCGTTCCAGATGAGACTATACTCTGTTACGTCATAGCTCAGCTGCAGCGATGTCTCCTGTGCTGCAGTATCTGTCCAGGCACAGGAAGGCACACATTGACGCCTGCCAAGGCTCACTGCCTTGGACCACAATGTTTAGCCCACCCGCTTTTTTTTTCTTCCCTCTTGCTCTGTTCCTGAGAGAGAGAGAGAGAGAGAGAGAGAGAGAGAGAGAGAGAGAGAGAGTTCTTTTTCAGTCAATCATGGCCGAGGACGACCAACGGTAGGTGGCCAAACACTGTATGCCCAGTTGGGTTCATATTTCGCAGCACTATAATGCTGACACCTAGATGCATAGGCCTACCAATCTCAGCCCTCACCCTGTCTCATTCTGGCAGCCAAGCTCACTCATTCAACAGTGTTTACTCTGTCACTCTCTCCCGGGCATGGCCCTCCGGGCCTGGGCAACTTAAACACACTGCCTATGTGCCAAGAATCCAAATAAAGTAATGTTGCCTCCGAAGAGCCTTATTATTCATCCCCTGCTTGCATAGCTCCCAAATCAATTGCAATAGTTATAAATTAGATTACAAAGAAAAGAAATGAAAATACCTTTGTGAATGGAAACACTGTACACAGAACTCACGAAATCGTAATGACACGATTGCAAACAAACCATACCACGGGCGGGGATAGAAACCGCGATCAGAGAGTCTCAAAACTCCAGACCGTCGCATTAGCCACTGGACCAGCTAGCCACAATAAGATTCGTCCAACTAGGTATATTTATACACCATAGGAAGGTTAGCATAGGCACCACTGTGACCACAAATGCAAGTGGCTAGCTTGTCCAGTGGCTAACGCGACGGTCTGGAGTTTTGAGACTCTGATCGCGGGTTCTATCCCCGCCCGTGGTATGGTTTGTTTGCAATTGTGTCAATACGATTTCGTGAGTCATGTTAACGGCTTTGAGGGGACTTGAGCTAGAGTTCGTCACGGCCACGCTAGCTGGAGGTTCGTCTGTAAAAACTTGCATTTGTAGTCACAGTGGTACCTATGCTAACCTTCCTATGGTGTAGAAATGTACCTAGTTGGACGAATCTTATTGTGGCTAGCTGGTCCAGTGGCTAACGCGACGGTCTGGAGTTTTGAGACTCTCTGGTCCCCGCCCATGGTATGGTCTGTACACAGAAGTCCACTATGTTTAGGCACAGCACTAAACGTAGTGAGTAGCATAATTTAGAATTACAGCTCTGTCTTTATCACTATGTTGTTCATAAAGGTGGACTCACACGCCTTTACAGGGCCTTGGCCAAGGAATTTTTCTGACTGATTAAATTCAGTGGTGCATAATAATAATAATAATAAAAATAGTAATAATAATAATAATAATAATAATAATAATAATAATAAAAATAGTAATATCTTTATTTACTACAAACATAGACAACCACCCAATGTGTCCACCCCTTCGCCGGGAATCGAACCCGGACACTCACTGTGTGAAGCGAGAGCTTTTGCCACTCCTTACACATCTCCCCAGTATTAAGCTGTTGTGTCTTCAATTTTGTGGTTGCAGCTTTCTAGGATTCAAGAGCATCTAGAAGTGACTTTATCTGTGATCACTCCTCTTCTGTAATTATAAGTTCAACAAACTTGTTTTCATGCTTGACGGGGAAATATTTTCCTTGTAGTTTATTTCCAGAATTCACGAGATTTCCAGCAACTGTGACCTAAACTGGTAGGGGTAAAGTGAATATACACAACATCGACTGTAAGTAGACTTGTAGTTACAGGTGTCTCTTGAACTTTCTACTGTGGGTTAAGGTGAAGCTTCCTGGTAGAACTACGTTAATCTGGCGTTTGGCTGAAGTGAGGTTGGGCAGTTCACCCCAGACT